>NC_060060.1:64750988-65050988 GCF_020283565.1 Trifolium pratense | reverse complement strand
CCATGGTTTTTGGATAAATGTTTTGGATCCTCTTGCTTGTATAAAAATGATTTGTAAATCCTTCGAATTGTATTTCGCGTTAAGGGGTAGGTTTTAGTTTGTTTTTCAATAATGCTTTCCAATATTATTTTCTTTGTTTGTTAGGGAGAGAGTACCACTTATACTCAAATTTAGAGGTTAATACTACTCTACTTATTTGGACATCTTCAAAACCACTTGTCATGGGCAATTCAACATTTGAGTCTCCAAAAATTACATATCCTCATTGTCAAGCCTAAATTGATCCTCGTGTTGGTCCTCTGTTTGGCCAGTAGTTTGTTCCTAGTCTTCAAGTTTGCTTGCTTATGAAAAATTCTATTCTCTCCTCTCTCATCCCAACACTCTTTTTTTTTTTGGTAGAAATCCCAACATTCTTTTATTTCTCTTAGAAATTATTTTTTTTTCTCTTACGAAAACAGTTCATAATGTATTTTCCGAATTTAAATATCATTTTTAACGACAGAAAAAGTTAAATAACATTTTTTCTCTTACTTTTTTACAAGGGGAAAAAAGTAATTTACAAGAGAAATAAAAGAGTGTTAGGGATCCTTCCTTGTTTATGCCTCATGTGCATGTTGGGCTAGAGTGGGGTATATTAGATCCAACATGACATGCATCTTGGGCTGGGTCGTATAATAAACTTGGGCTTCATATTCCACGTGGGCTACAAAATTAATTAGGCCAACAGCCCAACACACTAGCAGGCCAGTTTCTATGACTTTGCTGGCTTATAGGTGAATTTATAATTTAGGATTAACTATTAAATGATATAAAAAATTGAATTCATAAAAAATATTAATTTTTTTAAATATATATCAAAATACTCATATAAAACACTTCCCACAAGCATTTTTAGTTGCAAATTCACTAATAGTTATTTCTATATCAATATGTTATATCATTTCTTTTTCAATGCATAAAATGACTAAGTCAGTCAACCGTTCTTGTGTCATTGACGATCTCAAGTGGTTTTTCAATAGTTTTAACTTTAAAAAAAAAATTCCTGCAAATGCAACAGTCACCGACGTAATTAAGAAAATTTGGTAAGCAATTGCTACATTTGAATAACAATCTACTACTTTGACAAACTCAGGAATTTTAACTGCTGACTTCAACAGATTTGGTAGACATATTTGCAACATTATTGGCGAACTATTAAAAAATAGGTACATGCCACTAGGTAAGTTTTAAATTAAAAGGGTAAAACTGCATTTAAGCGATAATTAAACAAAAGAATTTGCATTTGCTTATAAGAATGATTGAAGGGAGTAAGTGTTTTTTTTTACCATCGGTTTAATCTGGTTCGGTGGGTCAGTCGTGGGGGATCGAACTGTGATCCTCCCTACCAAATTCAGCATCAATCAAACTATTTTTTGTGGAAGATCGAACCGTAATCATCGTTACCAAGTTCAGCGTCAATCATCACTAAACCAACTAACGATTGATTAGCGTGAATTATCTTATTTATTGTTTATAAATAGATATTGAATGCATGTCTCTGTGAGCTTAGCTCAGTTGGCAGGGGACATCACACTATATGTGAAAGAGCCCGGGTTCGAACCCGGAACACTTCATTTATTCATTTTAAGGTTGATTTTCTAGCCACTAGGCTACTTAAAAAAAAAAATTAATGCCATAATGTGTCTTTGATTTACGAGGCTATCCATTTCGTGATTCAGTCAATTCTCACATTAAGATAAGGGACCTAACGTCTTAACTCTTGTGGATCAACTCAACAACTATTCTATCCATCCATCGATATCACCACAGATTTTTTTAATACTTCATCATGTGGCAATTTCTGATGAGAAAGATGAAGACACACACATTGATTGACATGAAAATAATGTATTGCAATAAAGTACTGCTAAGCTACAATGACATGAATTGCAAGAGTCCAACTTGAAGGTTTCTAGCTAGCTCCTGCACACTTAGGCTAAACTCCTCATCCATCTGCATTTTTAACCCAAGATAAATAAGCTTAGTAAATTCATCAAATAAAATGAACTAGTCCTTTACACACAAAATAAACAAACTTTGCAAATTTATTGAATTAGTTTATGACATACGGAGTATACTATTATGTATTGGCAAGTTGTTTTAAATTTAAAAGTCGAAATTGTTAGGTCGGACGTCATATGACATTCGAATCCCGGCTCTCTCACTTTGTGTGAGTTTATCATATGACATTCGACATGCACTTATTTTACTAAACTCATCAATGTAGCTAGGAAAGCTTATAATGGAATTCAATTCAATCAAATTTTTTAAATACAGTAACAAATAAGTTAAGGAGAATGGATCATTTTACAATTGTCAACAAAGGGGTTTGAACTTACTACCATAATTTTTTTAAGGCAAATGCTAACATCTATCTTGTGAGCAAATGATAAACCAATTCCGAAAGTCAAATTATTGTATTTTTCAACATCATAATTCAATTTTTAAGTTCTTTAACATAGTATGCCGTAACATGTGCCTAACAAGATCCATTCTTTAAAGCTGAGATACTCAACCGTCAACGTCTATGTTGCATGGGTACTTTATTTTAGACAGAGTACCGATACCGAGTACGTACCGGGTATCGGATACCGTACCCACACCCGGGCAACATAGTATGATTTGGTTTATTGTGTGTAAATAGTGAAAAAGATAAAGATTAACTATTTTGATGTTTAAATAACACAACGCAGACGCATAGAAAATATCTTACCTCGGCAATGATGGTTATGTCAAGTTTGGTGGTTCCAAATTGCAATGTACTACTACTTGTGACCGATAGATGAAGATTCTCTATCTCTTGGATTATGTTCATCAACACACCCTTTTGTTTCTCACAATGGATTCTTATCAGCACGTTCTTCTCTGACACCCTTGCTTCAACTTCTGGCAGTGACCTTGAGGGATGACAGCAATTACCATACTCAGAATTTGATGAAGTGTTGTCTGAGACATCTTCATCTGAAGAACATGATTTTGTCTTCTCAACATATACCACAGATTCTTTGTTTATCCTTTGGTTCTTTTCTTCTAGTACTTTCACTTGTTCTTGAAGCTGTTTCACATGGGTTATAGCATCTGCTAATACAGAAGCTTTATCCATCTACACCCAAATCATTAATTAAAATTAGTAACCCTTAATTAGTATACTTAACTAATCAACAATAAAATTAATTTGGGTGTTAATATTGAGTATAAAAATTGAACCTTTTTTAAGTCTGGAATAAGTGCTGAAAGAGCTATGAACTGTTGACTAATTTTTTCTCTTCTTTTTCTCTCAGCAATTATGTGATCTTTAGCATTTCTTGTAACTGAATCAGTTTTCTTACTCTCTTGAATATTGCGTTTAGGTTCCTTTTTTTTATTTTCTGATTTCCCATCGTAATTCAAAATCTGGGCTTTTGGTTTCAAGGATGAATCAATGTTCAATATTGGATTTGGTTCTGTTTCTGGATTTTCATTGTTAAAACAAAGAAAATAGGAATGGGAAGGATCTTTCTTTTGTGTAGGGTACCCTGTGTTTGAAGGGGTAGTTTTGAGTATCTTTGTAGGCCTTTCCTCAAAGCTGTTAACAACATCACCTGAGGAATTACTCATAGTGCTTGAGGTTGTTTGAGAACAATGGCTACCACTAGATAAAGTTTGTTGCAAGTTTTCAGGTTCTTCTGGCAAAGGGGTTATGTTAATGTCATCCATGAAATTGTAATCTTCTGGTTCCTGTGAAAAAATATAAAAATTTATGTAAAATAAATGAAAAATTTAGAAGTGTGCAAACAAGAATGTGGTTGAAGAAAACATAATTGTATTTACCAAATCACATAACCAAGTTGTCCATGACTCATCAGTTGATGTCATTTTGCTAGCTGACATATCCATTTTGAGTAAATGCTCACTGCAAAAAGTAGAAAAATCTGGAATTTAGTTGAAATCAACACAAATGAAACTAAATCATATTCTGAAGGGAAAATCACATCCATACCTTTCTCTCCTAATTATGCTAATTATGTGAGAGAAGTCACTTGCCTTCATTATTCCTTTATAGAGACTAGACTCCTTCTCATATTATAAGAAGAAGAAAAAATTACTAAATTACTTTTTTATGTCTTAAATTATAAGTAAAAAAAAATCAGGTTTTATTATTTTTAAGATAGACTTTTATTTAATTTACTCTTTCTTTTTTTCTCCATAATTAATAACCAATAAATTTTTTTTTTTCCTTTTTCCAATAAACTTATCTCAACAAAAAATCATCTTTAAAATTATCAAATTTTATTTTTCTTAATAAATATGAAAATATTTTTTTCTTGCTTATATTATGGACAGAGGGAGTACCTCCCACAATAACAGGAATACAAAAATAGGATAAAATAAATCACACTTATTTAAAAATAAAATTACACTGTTACCCAAAAAAAGATAAATTATACTTATTAAAAGAAAAAAAAAATCTCTCTTATTTTTTTCTTCGCTAAATTGGATTTTCTGCCCTCTAATTTTTCACAAACTTGTGATTTTTTGGCAACTTAACTTTAATAATACTAACATTTTTGACCCATTAATTTGCACAAACTTGTGATTTTAGCTCTCTAACTTTAATTTTTTTTGCAAAAGAATGATTCATACAACATGGGACAAGTGACTCATATGTCACGTCAACATGTCTTGTCACATGGAAAATGACTCACACATGAGGCAAGTGGCTTACATGTAACGACAGCGTCTTGTCACATGGAGTAACACTCATGTCACGTCAGCATGTTTTGTCACATGGAAAATGACTCACATGGTCACATGTCATGGCATGTGAGTCATTTTTCATGTGGCAAGACATGCTGACATGACATGTGAGTCACTTGTCATATGTGTGTTGACTTGGTTAGGAGATCAAATCTCAAGTTTGTGAAAGTTAAGAGACCAAAAGTGCTACTATGAAAATTAATAAGTCAAATTGGAAGTTTGTTAAAGTTATGGGACAAAAAAATGCAATTTAGCCTTTTTTTTCTTCACATGTTCAAATACTTGTTAGTCCATTATTGACCATGATTAGGAAAAAATGTTGGATATATAAGAAATGTGATTTTATACTTAATTTTAAAAATAAAAAAAAAGTCGGCATGTGACGTAGAGCTAGAGTTGTCAAAATGAGCTAGCTCGTATGGGCTGACCCACCAAGCCCATATAAATGTAGGCCTTGAGCCTTAAAATATCAGCCGGATTTTTTAGGGCTTTTTAGTCCAACTCGAAAAAGTCTAAATTTAAATAAGGGCATTTTGGCCCCGCCTGATAAAACTCGATGCCCATCCGAGCTAGTCTGCTTAGGGCCAAGTAACTTTTTGACAGTTCTAAAACTATCAAAATGGGTTAGCCCGTATGGGGCCACCGGTCAAGCCATCTGATTCATATTTTTGAGAACTAGGAAATAATGTATAACGATATTTTAAATGCACTAAGGTATATTCCTAGCTAGTATATACCATAATTAAGCTTAGTATATTTAAATTGAACCATAGTAGTAGTACTAAACTAGGTAGTACTGTAGTCTCTCCTGTTCTATTTAGGTGTTCCAATTGAATTGTTATACTGTATGATGATGATGATCACCGGTTAGTCTCATTCAACAATTGAGCGCTCGCAGTATAATTGAGTGAGTATATATCTCCATTAATCATATGCCGTTAAGTTTTATTACAAACATACGAGAGTCAACTTAACAATCGGTACACTAGGTGAAAGAATTTCATAGCTTAATACAAACATTTTTATTTATTTTGGAGTTTCTTAAGAGTTGATATCTACGACAGTTATCACACTAATTCAATGTAGATTAACTTATCTCTCATTATTTGGTGCTGGGTGGAGCACTTTAATTCAGCATGTAGGTAGTTCTTTCTATGACTTAACTCTGAATAAATGTTAAATGAGTTTAAATTTCATCTCAAAAACTAACTCGAAGGGTTGTGTGTTCACATCCATTTATATATTCAACAATTTGGAAATATGAGTAATGTGAGACTCCAATCAACTTCAACACTCACGCACATGTCTAGCGTGAGCCTGAGTTCAATTTCGACATTTGCAATCTTTAACCGAACTCTGATAGCATATTAAATTTTTATATTGGTCTGGCCTAACTCATCCTTAAAAAAAATTAATTTTTAAGGTGAGAATTGTCTCTTACTTATAAATTCTTGTCTAGGCCAACTCACATCCGATGTGAGACTTCTTAACACACTCATTGATGTCCAACATTATTGGGCTTGATGCGTGAATATAAATGATGGGTGTCATGATAATGGATATCCCAACAAATTTTGGCGAGACTCTGATACCATCTTAAATGAGTTCGAATTTCATCCCAAAAATTAACTTGAAAGATGAAGATGTTGAAATATATTTATACATTCAACTGTCCAGAAATATGAATAATATGAAACTTCAAAGAATTTCAACCATAAATATCCGACCAGGAAAACAAATCTTTTAGGCTTATATTGAATAATTTTATCTAGTCGATGTAGACTTTTCTCATGTGCTTAGATTGATTATGAATGAAAATGGTTTAAATAATTTAATCAAACTTTTTTTCTAGTGGAAACATTTTTTTATAGGAAACATACTTTTGTAGGAAACGATTTTTGTGTTTAAATTTTACTGAAAATTTAGTGGAACGAGATGTCCAAAAAAATATTTTATAAAAGGAGCTCAACTTTTAGTGAATAATAAAAGAGGGACGTTATAGACATGTTTAACATTTAACAATATGATTCACCAACAATATTAAAAGCAAGTGGAGGATAAGTTATGGGTTGTCGATACTTAAATTAATGAAACAAAATCACTAACACTGTCTAATCCAGTGTGTAAGATCATCAAATTGAACATAATCTCGTACTTAACACATCTAGTGGCACAAAGCAAAGAATCTTTTCCTGTGCTGAACATAAAAAACTGAAATTCAAATTGAACAAACAACTCCTTGGAAAAATATCATGAGATGCCCAACTGCTATGATATCCATGGCTCAGATCTTGAGGTACTTATCCCATTACTTATTTTGGAAAAATTATTTTTTTAACTATATAGGGTACACATATTAAAATAATAACAACTGCTTTGCTGTATGTATGTAGTTCAAGTAATAGATTATTTTGAGACTTTGTATAATATGAAAGAGTGGTTCAATTTGTGCATGATGCATAAGTCATGAAAAATATTAATGAATATGAATTTTATAAAATGGTTTAATGCGATTATGTCACTACAACAATTGTTGTCTTTGGCAACAATGTTTTATGCAACATGTAAAAATTGTTACCTAAAAGTGGCTTAGTCAACACATTATGACTGTTGCCAGTTCTTTATAGGAAACGCTAAATAATTGTTCCCTTAAACTGAAAAGGGAACAGTTACGGACTGTTATTATGATATTTCTTTTGCAATAGTTAACAACTGTGCCCCTAGATATTTGTGGGAACAATTTTTAGCTGTTACATTATTTATGAGAAAAGGCTACATTTATGCACTGTTACTTTTAATATTCAACATTACAAAGTTTTTTATTTAAGTTTATTTTTTGAAAGATAAATATTTGACTATGTTATTATAAGAGAAATTCTTAGGTGAGCCATCACCTAAGCACTAATGATTAAACACAAAATCAATCACATAATTACAACTAATTAATATATTAAATAATTATAAATAATTAATAGAGAAACAACTAAAATCAAATCTCTATAAATAAGGAAAGAAAAAAAAAAGTTATATAAAAAAACATGTGTTGTGCACTTTATTAATTTTTTTTCTTTCTAATTGCTCTTTTTTTTTTTCTTCTAAGCTCTCTCTTTTTGTTTTTAATTTCCATGTTTCAATTATTTTTATGTGAACACTTCAGTGATTAATACATTGTCATGTTAAGTATAATGTCTTATCATATTTTGATACTATAACTTATATTTACATAATTTATATTTTAAAGAATTTTCCGTATGGAATAGCGGTGTCCAATAAATAATAATACAAATTCGGTACTAATAAAGAATATACCTTATTTTTATTCATTATTATTTTTGTACTTTTAAAAAACTTATGGACCGTCCAAAACTCCAAACTATTATGAATTTGTTGGATAAAAAAATAGTGAATAATTGATAAACAAACTTAGTAAAATTAACGGTTGAATTATCTTATTAATATAGTGCCATAAAAATATTTAATTTTAGTAAAAAAAAATATTTAATTATTTTCAAGTAAATAAAAAAAAAATAAAAAGAAAGCTTAGTATGTAAAGAAGGAAAAAAAAATAATGAGCGTGAAAATAAATTATAAAGTACACATGTATGTTTTTTTTCTTCTTCTTATTTATAGAGATTTAGTTTTGTTAATTTATTTTTTTTGGTTATAGAGATTTGATTTTATTAATTACTAATCTATTAATTATTTATCTAATTATTTAATGAGTTGTAAATTATGTGATTGGTTGTGCTTAATCATTAATGATTAGGTGAAGACTCACCTGACAATTTCTCTAATTATTATAAAAATAATAATAATAATTTTACTTCGGTACAAAACACTAGTCCAATTCCCTCAAAAAAAAAAAAAAAAAAAACACTAGTCCAATCTAAATACAAAACTCCACCGTGTGCCTTCCTTCTCCTTCGTCTCCTACTCTTCAAACACCACCGCAAAATCGAAAATCTACCTCAATCTGTAGCTCTCTAAATTACCTCTCACTGTTCAATCCCTAGATTTTTAGGGTTTCAGATCTATATTCCCTTTCACCATTCAATCCCTAGCTTTTTAGGGTTTTCGATCTATTCCTCTTCCTCGTGTTTTTTCTTTGACCAAAATTAATGGCTTCAATCCGAAAGACCCTATCTCCCCGACCTTCTTAGTGGCGTTATAGTTTCAGAGATTATCTAGCGGCGTTGGTGGCTACGATAAGGGTTTCATGGTTGATCATGTAAGCTTTAGCTTAAGCACGAACACTGAGAAGGAATTAACAGATTGTAGATCTGAATTTGTTGAAGGATTTTTTCTGGTTTGTGGTTCTAGGTTTGTCTGTTCTTTTTTCTTCTAGTTTGTTTTTCTGGGTTTGTTTGTTTTTGTTGTTGTGGCTGAATTTTTTAGGTTAATTTGGTTATGAGATATCGATTGTTTGGCTATGAGATTCTGGCTGAATTTTTGTGGCTCAATTTAATGTTAGGAAGAAGCATTTTAATGTTTTAACTCACTGTTATGCAGGTATTTTGGTGGGGTTTTTGAAATCAAGTCATGTGTGAATCCACTGAGATAAGGGAAAACATCTTCTAGAGTTCTAGCAAACTATATTTTGTCAATCTCAAGTCATTTTGCAACACCAAAGTAAGCTTAGTTCTTGTGGTTAAATAATGTACATTCCTTTTGTTTGTTTTTTCAAAGAAGGTGCTTGATGAAATATCTACTTATAAAACTTTGTTTAGGCTAAGCTATGTTTATTCTCTATGAATTCGAACTTCTATGTATCATGTAAGTAGTGGTAAAGTATTTCTTTTAATGTTAAATTAAATTAAATTAAACTATGCCTCAATATTTTATTCCTTTGTTGATATTGTTATTTCCCTGCCATGAGTTCCAACAATATATCTGCCTCACGACCTTCTTGAGAAATAACAAAAAGAGCACTAAGATTGCATATGTTATATGTTACCTATGAGAATTCAGACAGAGCAGACACAACACTCTCAAAAGAAAGAAATAGTTTTAGTTGGTTATCATATACTTATATTATTCCTAATTCTTAATGTTATGGTGCTGCTATCCGTGTTTTAGCTTGTGGGGAGATGAGAACTGCCTTTCTAGCTTCGGAAGGCAGTAGCGGTGGGATTCTTTCTTTGCGAAACAAGTTTTTTATTGCTTCAGTCGCAGCAGATTGCTACTTTCTTTGGATGTGGTTTTGCTATCCAGTTTCAATTAGGTGCTGCTGTGATCTGTTGTGTGTTTTGGTGTTGCTATCCGGGTTGGTTTGTCGAGTAATTGGATGTCTATGACAGTATTCTTGGATGCTCTGCTATTTTGTGTTTGAGTTCAAGTTCCCCTTGGTTTAATTTGGTTTTATGCTATTTTTTATTTTGTGTGGATGCCATTAGCTTATGTTTCTCTCTGGTGTGCACCCTTTGTGGCCTTGTGTGGGTGTTGGTAGGTATAATGGGATTGGTTTTAGCGATGTGCTCCCTTCCCCCTTACAATGCTATACAACCTTGGTTTTAGCGATCAATAAAATTTATAGTTTAAAGAAAAAATGGTAGATTGGCAATTATATTTTAACATATACTAGTTTGTTGTTCTTGTGAATATGATCGTTTGTTGTTCTTGTATGTATAGTTAAGAATAAGAGCAAATGCATCAATTATTGGAGAACTCAATTTAATTGGGTTTGAAACGTTCAAAAATAGTTTATAAGTATGTTTGTGGTAGTATGCTATCTTTGATTGATGTAGTTTTGGGTCCTCATTATGTTTTTGTTCAGCTATTGATTAATTAAGTTGGTGTAGCAGGTTTTGCATTGGAGAAATACGATGAAAAGGAATTACGATCAAAGAAAGGTTGGAATTGATAATGATCGTTTAAAGAAAGTAACATAAGGCATATTGTAGGTGATTCTTCGTATGATTAAGTAGCCAAGATTGTGGGGGTATTGAAAGGAAATTTACTATTTTACAGTTTGCTCAATTTTAGTTGTATTTATAGTTTTGAGAAAATATTGTCTTAGTTTGTATTAAAAAGTCATGGGAGCATTAACCATGACTTTAGGTGTTTTATAGTTTTTTATTTGAATAAGTCTTCAGGTGTTTTATAGTAGCAGTACATGTTTGCTACTTTTTAGTACCCATACCATAGAGTGGAGGTACTCCACTATGCATTTATGTAATACTATACAAATATTTGAATAAAGGATTTCATGTATTTTTGCCTCATTTTTATTTCAAATGTATAAATTGAATATTAAATTTGGTCAAAATATTTTTAAAATTATTGTCTATATTAATGCATATTTAAAAATATGTTGCGTTTGTACCCAAAAAAAAAAATTTAAATAAAAAAAATATGTTGCCTATATGTAACAGGGACACTTGAAAATTGTTCCCTTTGCTTAATCTTTTGGTAACAGTTCTGAAGTGTAAATAGAATCGGCAACGGGTAAAAACTGTTGCCTAAAGTTTGCTGAACAACTGTTCCCTATTTCCGATAGCTTTGGCGACGGTTTCTAAAAGTGTGCCCAAAACGCGAAAAAACTGTAACCATAGATAATAGGTAACGCTCGCTTATAAAACGGGTGGAAACTGTTCCCTATACTTTTAGGCAACAATTTTCATGGTTTAGGCTACAATTTTGAACTGTTGTCTAAAAGCGTAAATGTTGTAGTGTGTGTTTTAAGGGCCTGATTCTCTAGCAAATGAATATAACTTATCGATAATGTGTTTCAGGTTACTCGTTTCAACAAAATGATCACTGATGATTTGAAATGAATCACTCCAATTTTAGCTCTCGATAATGTGTTTCAAGTTACTCGTTTCCAAACTTGCAACACAGTCTCTTTCTCTAGGTTAGAGTTGAGATTGAAATTGGGTTCCAAAACCCATTAAATTTATTTTCTTTCACAATCCCATTAATTAACTTGCATGCAAAAACTAAAAATGCAATAGATAGTATTTTTTTTTAGGTTTAATTACTTCTGGTCCTTCTATTTTATTAATTTCTGGATTTTTTGTTCCCTCCTAATTTCACAAATTTGGCCTTTTAATTTTGTCAATTTTTAAATTTAGGTTCCCTAATTTTGCAACTTTTGTTCTCTATTCGAAATAATTCAAGTTTTATTTTTGGTGAGAATAATATTCGGTCAGATTTACTTACTTCGCAGCTGGATTATAAATTACCGAACTCTCTTCCCTTGAGAACCTGAAGGTTAAGTCCTACCACAATTCTTGATGGAAACGTGAAATACAAATAAATTTGTACATTTAATGGAGAATAAGGGTGTGAGGCAATTAATATGTTACACTTCATCCTTTTTTAAGTGTCGTTTTAGAATAAAGTTTTCCAACTAATGTAGTGAACTATTATATTCTTTTTTCAATTATACCCTCATTTAATCCACCATTTACACTCTCTTTCAAGTAAATTTAGCATATACACTCTATCTCCATTAAGTTTTACGAAAAATGAGAACTGAAATTATTGAGACAGTAAGAGTATAAGAATTTAAACTAAACGATGCTTAAATATGAACAATTTTTTTTCTTTCTAAAACAACACTTTAAAAAGAAAATGAGGGAGTATGTGAAATGCAGAAAAAGAATGCTCAAGGAAATAAAAATTAACAAAGATTAATGTTGGATTTAAATGTACGTCAACTATGAATTGAAAGAATGTTGAATTTATATATAATGTGAAGATTAATATTTTGGCGGAGATTAACGTATCTCTCGTGATCTTAAAGCATTTGACCCGATGTTTTTTCTGAATTATATATATTAGTAGTTTTTTTTAACATATTGAAAGAACTTGAACTATATACCTCTAACTTTTTAACATTTAGTTCAACTAGTTCAAATAGTGTAGCTACCCATCTCACCCCTATACATATGTGATGTGAGTAACTATTTATTATAACTTGTTGAAACTTCAACACTCACACTAATTAAGTAAAGAATAAAAAACATTCACACTAATTAAACGTTATGTTTTATTTATAATTGAGTTTTCTAAGATTAACATCACCGTAAACATTGTGTCAGAACAAAAATAACTCGTAACATAATGCATATAAGACAGTATAATAAATGAAACATGTGGAGTATATGAATACGTACGAATCTCTTCATAATTTTATTCATGTTACCTCAAAAATGTACAGAAAATGAAGAAAAAATATCCGCAATACTAAAAAGTAAAAATACACAAGGCAATACATATAATGAGACAGAAAATGAGACCACACCACAACACAAGGAGCATGGCTTAATCAACGGATCATGCCATGGACCTCTATCCTTCAGAAAGTCAATATCTTGTAGGACCACAAAGTCACGTGTCGAAATATAATTGGTTGATTCAGATTTTCCATTACCATTTGAATTGGATTATGAGTTGGTAATTGTTGGGTACGTTCATAATAGAAGTATGATTATAGATTTATTTATGATTATTATTGTTGCATTGTACCCACTACTTGGACCACAAGTTCGTTCATATTATGACATGTATCTTAATGCAGCCACGCGTAGGCTTTTTATAAGGCCATTTCTTGTCAATTTGTACCCCGTTCCCATCTGCAAAAGAAAATTTCAAGTGGAAAAATCAGTGTATCTTTCTCAAATAATTAACTAGGGTATCCATATATATAAGTCTAATAATTGATTTTACAAAAAATTTAAAAATTGCCTATGAAAAGGAGAACAAAATATGTACATTTATAAGGATAAAGATTGAAAGGGACACACACGATCAAAGTAGGGAACATATTTTATTTATTTATGAAAATTGTCAAAATACAAAAATAAAATATTATATTTCTTCATCAATGACATATTTGTTATCTTTTTTAGCATACATACAAAAATGAAAAATAAAGTAGAAAGGGAGTTTATTATTATTAAAATAATTAAAACATGTGATTTTTGCTTGTGTGTCTAAAAGATTTGGTTTCGTGGCTGTGATCTAACCACACAAGAATTATCCAATCTTGCAATTAAAATGCTATAGGGTTATTGAGAAAAAATTCCTTATATTTTTGGGATTAACAAGATGAATTTTGATTTTATTTAAAGATAAGTAATTTACATATATGGTGTGCATGTTTGATGTAACGTTAGATCGGACAAAATCTTAGTTGTAAAGTTGCATGCATATGATTTTGTCGAATTTACCCAAATACCAAACAAATTCTTACTCCCTCTCGTTACTATTAATCATATAATATAATAGAGGTAGGATGAATAGTTCAACTGATTTAAGGAGTTGGAGGTCTATGATTCGAGATAAAAACTAATGTAACAACTAGAGACTAATTATTATTATTATTTTGTTTTAAAAGTTGATACTAGTAGTATTCTTTAATTTACCTGAGCAACGATGGTTATGTCAAGGATAGAATCCCCAAAAGGTAGGACACTGCTATTAACAACAAAGAGATTAAGCTTTTGAATCTCAAACAATACTTTGAGCAAAAGACCCTTTTGCTTTTTGCAGTGAATCCTTATGAGTACGTCCTTGTCCAAGATTCTTGCGTCCACATGGGGTTCAAGAACTTCATTATTACCACTACCAGCTTCAGCTTCAGATTCATCATTGCTTGATGAATCGTAACTTAGTTGTGGTCCATTATTCATTGTCACTACACACTCAACAGGACTAGTACTATTACTATTCTTGTTCTTTTCCTCTAATACCTTCAAACGTTCTTGAAGCTCTTTCACATACTTTACTGCATCTCCTAGGACTGAAGCCTTGTCCATCTGTACATAATTCATTCACAGTGTCCCAGACCACTCGTTAGAAATATCTTAATAATAATAATCAAGTTTAATTATTATGAGATATAGTGTAACTTATTGAGATGTATTGGTAAAAAGCATATTCTTTGTACATGATGTAAAGTAATTTTGTTTTGTGCACATCAAATAAAGTATAATCTAAAATGAATTGATGGACCATGACAATTGCATCATGTTGATGTGGATTGATCACTCGTTGAGACATCAACTACAATTACTAGCAATATTAGGTGTTTGTGTGGGCATTGCCTGCCCCAAATGTGGGTACATTTTGATTTTGTTGTTGGTCATCTCGTGAAAGTTTAGCTTTCCTTTTTGGAAAATGCTAAACAATGCTCCCGGGATATTAGTTAAGGGAGCAAAAATAGTAATTTGACACTGAAATTTGTGCCGTCAACTTCTCAAAAGTTTAAATAGTATTATTTTCTATTCAAAACTTTCTTTTTTTAGTTTTCTTAACAAGTGTCTCGAAAACACCAGTTAACATGACCCTTTTTTTTTAAAGTTCGGTATTTGGTATAGTGTCGTCAATGTCCTGTCCAAATTATGAATATTGAGTCTATTTTTTCTTTTTCCAAGTCATATTTTTTTCCCGAATTTATAATTTATACAATAAATAAATAAAATAATATTAGATATATCTATAAATTGATGCCTAAAAAAGTCGTGTCTTGGATCTCCGCTCCTCGCAAACACTAGATGACAAAAAAACCCAAATTCGAGAGATCCACTCGAACTCAAACTCAAGTCAACGGGCGAAACCCAATTTGACTGGGTTTAGGTTTGGGTTCGGGTGACACCCGATAATATGGTGTGAGTTTGGTATCAGTCAAACTCACACCCGAAACCCATACACACACCCGAAACATTTTATAATTACCTAATTACCCTCATAGTCTCCCTCAATTTCCTCGGAAGACCTTAAATTTTAGTTGTAATTTAATTTCTTGAAAGTCTATATTGTAATTTCTTGAAAGTCTATGTTTGAAATTCCCTGGAAGACCTTAATTTTAGTTGTAATTTAATTCAAAGTCTATGTTGGAATTTAATTTCTTAAATTTGCAAATTATTTTCAAATGTGCTGCGGGTTTGGGTTTGGGTGAAAAAAACCCAAACCCAATGGGTGTGGGCGTGGGTGTTGTTTTGCCACCCGAACAACCTTTGGATTTGGGTTTGGATTTGGGTGATGATTTCGGGTGTGGGTTTGGTAAGTATCAAACCCGCACCCATGGGCGCCCGTTGTCATCCCTACTTTTTGGAACCCCTGTTTGTTTGGTACTCCCTCCATCCCATTATATAAGAGCTACTTTGACTAAATGTATTATTCATTCATCTTTTTTTGACTATATTTTTCTAATAACATATAAACGTAAATATTAGCATATGAGATCTTGTTTGATTTGGTTTGAAGAGTATTTTCAAAATATCAAGTTTTTATGATTTTTACAAATAGACAATTAAAGATATTAGAGATCAAAGATGTTCGTTGACATACGTGTTGTGGTCAACTAGGTCTTATATTTTGGGACGAAAGGAGTATAAGATTAACTAATTTGGAGGACTAATTTCAGCTATTAACAAGAGTCTAATTAAAGTCAAGTATGAGTAAAATGAGAATGAATTGTCTCTCGTGAAAAACAACCGGAGGAGATGCAGTGATATGATCCATCATTCATTTAATTTATTTTATTATGTAAGTTACTATTCACATCTAAACTAGGTTATGATTTCACTTAAGAAAAAAGGGACCGAAGAGGATCCTCTCCCGAGTAAAATTATATATGAAATAGTCTAATAACCTAAAACTAGAGTAGAGTAAGTTATGAGGTATCAAGTCTATATACATGAGGGGAAATTCTACTATGTAGAGTAAGTTATGAGGTATCAAGTCTATATACATGAGGGGAAATTCTACTATGGGCACAAGCCTAAATAAATTTAGTTTAGACATACTCACAATCAAGATTAAAAATTAAAGATAAAGTAATTAAATTAATATTGATTGATGTAATAATTTTATTTTTCTTTTAATTTTTTAAATTGACGTGTGTGTCTAAATTTATGTCTATTACATTTGTGCCTATAGAAGAATACCCCTATACCCGAGTTAAATTACATGTTTTTTGTTTTGATTATTTTTTAGTGAAGATAAACACCAGTTTGATTTGTTAAAATTAAAGTTTGAATAAAACAATTTTAGTTGTCCTGTCTTTAATTTAAAAACTGTTCTAAATACCGAAAAAATCCGAAGATAAAAAGTGGACAAAAACAATGAATATACTAATTGAATTGTACTTACGATTACTTTTTCCTTTACCTAATTTTTTTTCTTCATTTATAGAAGTTGAAAGTGACTTTAAAAATATAAAATTAATTTTTTCATGAATATACTAATTGTCATTGAGTTGTACTTACAATTATATTTTTTTCTTTACCTAATTTTTTTCTTCATTTATAGAAGTTGTAAGTCACTTTAAAAATATAAAATTAATTGTCATAGATGTTTATTCATTTCAAATTAATAAATTTGTTTCTGTCGACATAAAGAACTCAGTCTTTTCTAACAAAAAAAAAAAAAACTCAAACTTTAATGCGGAGTTCAATTCCCATAAATAGAAAGTAATTCAATTTTATTCCTTCAACAAAAAAAATGGTAATTCAATTTTAAATTACTTATCTTTAATTCTTTTTATATCCAAACATAAAATTAATACTCCTGTGTCGTTCTCAATTTTAATAATTAATTTACAAAAAATTAAAAATAAAAAAATCACCCTGGACCAAAAAATTAAATAAAAATCACCATCATAAAATCTTTGAGTTTGTGAAAAAAATCTTGATGAGTTAGTTCATGAATGAGAAATTAGAGTACTATACCTTCTTCAAACCAGGAATAAGAGCAGCTAGAGCAATTAAGCATTGGCTAAGTTTCTCTCTTCTCTTTCTCTCAGCTATGATGTGGTCCTGATTATGTGCCACAGACCTCTTACTCCCTCGATTTTGAGGTAATTGAACATGTTTTTGTGATGACAATGGAACAACCTCGTTCTGTTTTGTAGTGTTTAAGGTACAGTCAAAAGAAAGAATCTGAGAAGTTGTTGAAGAAGGAGAAACAGGGGAAACATCTTGCAAAATAGTGTTTGGTTTCAACTTTTTGTTTGGTCTTTCCATAGAATAGCTTTCAGATTGTTCTAGTAAAATTTCATCTTGTTGAAGAACACTTGCTATGTCATGTGTAAGAAATTCTTCATCACCAAACAAATTTTGTTCACATTGTT
Source organism: Trifolium pratense (assembly GCF_020283565.1). Lineage (NCBI taxonomy): Eukaryota > Viridiplantae > Streptophyta > Magnoliopsida > Fabales > Fabaceae > Trifolium > Trifolium pratense. The sequence goes on along the minus strand of NC_060060.1, from coordinate 65,033,134 downwards.
GAAACAAATCACCACAACCCTCTATGTCAATTTCTTCAAAGAGCTGAACAAAATTTTAAAATGAAAACATAAATAAATTCAGTTCAATTATGCATATAATTAGTACTATATATGTAATTAGAGCAATATATTGAAAAAAAATTCTTACCATATTAGATAACCAGCTAGTTGATGATGTGTTTGAAGATGTGTTTAATTTATCCATAATAGTATTGATATTATTGAATTAATTACACCTTTGGTTCACAGTATTTCAGAGATTGTTGTTCCAATTTTACGTATAGAACGTGTCCTTTATATAGACTCTCTAATTTACCTTCCGGAGACCTACCAAGGATTTGTACCATTAAATTGTTATTACTATATTACCCCCCCCCCCCCCCTTGTTTTTTATAATAATTTTTTTTTTTTTTTAGATAAAGGCCAGTGTAGTGCAAAGGCATCAGTTGTAGAAACTTGACATCCCAACTATGTTGGCACCCCAAGCACCACCAATCATTTGCAGCACCACACATAAAAATTTATTGAAACAAAGCAATTGAACATTGGGGGGACTAGGCCAAAACCCAAGAAAAACAATCAATTGAATCTATAAGAAGGCAAAGCTGTCCTATTGCGAAAAAAGTCATCACCAATAAAACTAGGAACATTATCCCACCAGTGATCTTCCCGAGACGTTAAACTAAAATTTGCAAGCTTATCAGCACAACAATTTCCTTCCCTAAAAATATGAGAAATTCTAAAGTTCATAAGGGAGCAGAAATAGATACAATTATACCAACGATTTCTAAGCTTCCAAGGAATTATATGATGATTATTGAAGGCATCCACTACTAGTTTAGAGTCGCATTCGAGCCAAAAATTATGCCAATGATTTTGATGAGCAATTTCAATAGCATGCATAGCTGCAATTGCTTCAGCAAAGAGAGAAGATTGAATACCCAGATACAAGCTAAAGCAACCTTTGATTCCTCCACTTGAGTCACGAAAAATACCACCAGCTGAGGCATACCCCGGAGAACCTCTCGCTGCACCATCAGTGTTTGCCTTTATCCAACCAGTCGGAGGAAAAGACCAAATAACCTCTTGTATCTTCGGAGCGGGACCAGCATGACTCACAATATTAAACTCTTTTAAAGCTTGAAAGTCAGTAATACAGTTGGACATAATACCCTTAGACATGTTTCCGGCCATTTGAACTGAAGCAGAAATAGAAGAGCAAGATTGATGGAAGGGAACAATTACGTTATGAAAACGGACCTGATTGCGAGCAAACCATATAGCATTTAGAGAGAAAATAATGGAGGCTAAAGCAATGTCTCTAATTTGAGTACTGGAAGAAGAATGAACAATTTGAAGTAGGCCAATTTGAAGAAAAAGCTTATTTTTTAAATTTATAGAATACTATGAACTACTCGAATATTTAAAAAGTAAGGTTTTTTTCGGATCCAGGAATCTATAAAATGGGGGTCGGAATAACTAAATAATAATTATAATGGTATTTAAATATATTCAATAAAAAATAAAAAAATACATCACATTGTTTATCTAAATTGTACACGACATTGCTCTATATCATAAAATTCATCGACAACTGAATTTGTATTAAATTTTTTAGTAATTCTTCTCTCGGTATAAATAATCACATAATTAGTTTGAAATTCATTTTCTATCTTGTTTCTCAACCTATTTTTTACAATCTTCATAGTAGAAAATAATCTATCACTTGTAGCAAACAATCCGAACTAACTTAATTGAATTTGGACTTTAGTAGTGTATAATATATATTATCAAAATATTTTAAAGTAAATTGTTACAATTATTATGTTGTGGATACATGTTTTGCACCAAACAATAGTTACTAATCTTTAAACATATATTTCAAATATCAATTTATGTGTACATATATTTCAAGAACAAATATATGAAGAAAAAAAAAATACAACAAGAGGGAGGACCTTAGCCCCTACTTGTCTCCTTATGTCCGTCCCTGTTTATAAGATCACATACATAAATATATTGGACTTCAAATTTTTATCATAAAGTTCGATTTAATAATTTCAAAAAAAAAATTATCGGCTGAACTATAAGTTCTAGACGTAAATAATGTTTTATATATCACAAAAACAAATGAATAATATTATCGTGATGTGGTCTAAAAAAATCTTTTAGCTAAAAACAGAGATTTGTATTTTTATAAAAAATGAAAGATATTGGCACGTGGGAAATTATCTTCACCACTGGACAAATGAAGGGTGGCAGTGATACTGCACAATATATGGGCTATTTTTATTTGAAGATTTTTTAAATATAAAATAAATAAAAAAGTTTGACAAAAAAAAAATATTTATTTATTTATTGAATAATGTGACAGTTTTTGACAAGCTAGTACAGTATTTAACATTTAACAATGGGTGGCGTTTAACCTGCACAAATACTAAAATTTGTGTTCCATACCTCAAGTGTAATACTAGCCATTGATTTATCATTTAATATTTCAATGGCAAAGATTTTATAAGAATAGTTTGGTGTGAGAAGCATGCAATATTTTTCCAACCAAAAAGTTCATGCCGTATTACTAACAGTGACATAGCATTTGGTTACAGTGTTTACTTTTCATACCATACAACTCAAGCAGTATTGTTTTTCACATTTTTCACAACCAATAGTCCAATACTACTTAAATAAATATAAATGAATATACATTTTCACCGACTAATCTAAGAGGACCAATCTCACCGCCCACTTGCGGGACCCAATTTAAAGCCAGAGTTTTTTTTGTTCGGTATGAACTTAGTCCACTGAAATTGGCACTAGTGGGAATCGAACCTGAGACTTTGAGAGGAGCATACTCCAAGGGCCCAAGCCAAAACCACACGATCAACCCCAAGTGGGTTTTCCTATTGTGCAGTTTCATTGACTGGATAGACAGAAAATGTCAACTAAATGTCACGCAGACTAATTTAATGATGTGGATGTGACACTTTTCGTTTGTCCAATCAACCAAAATTTTATAATAGGGACCAATGCAGGGACCTTTTTTAAAAGTCCTAAAAAAATAAAGGAACTAAAACCATATTTAACCATATATAAAATCGAAGGGAGCAGCACATTAGTATCAAACAACTCTTAAAAACTTGACGATGAAATACTCTGTCTCGAATTATAAGGCAAAATATAAAATTACACTTATTAGAAAAAAAAAAACAAAATATCCACAAAATCTAACTTAACTGGTAGAAATAACGAAATTGATATGTTGATTGGAGTTCGAACTCCGATTCATCCATTTTAATTTTATTAGATATTTGTTATGAAAAAAAATAAGGAAAAAAAAAATTAAATGCAATTTACATTTAATTTCATGAGAATAAATTAAACAAAATTCGTGTTTGAGTTCTTTCTCTGCAATTGTTATTCATAGAGTTACCACTTATCATCTCTATTTTGAACTTGAAGAAATAGGAATTTCAGATTTGAGTAATACAAATTAAGAATTGTAAAATTTATGGTAATTTATTAAATACATAGTTTTCTCTTCTTTTTTTTTGTCATGGTGTTTATTTAATATTATCAGGATAATATTAGAGTTATATATATTCCTATGGTGGATGGTTTGAAATTATTATATCCAAGGTAGTTTTAACTGAGTTAGTGGACGGTCATTATAAAGGTAATCGAAGTAATAAAGTTGAAATAGTAAGATTAACCATGAAGAAAAATATAGAAGCGCATTATAGTTATAACTTATAAGCATAAATATTATCCGAAATAGTATCTAAAGAAAAATTATAACTCATTGAGAAAAACAAATTATCAAACATATTTTATTTTGTTAAAAAAACTTTTTTTTTATTAAATTAAAGAAACTTATAAACTAGCTTATTTGTGTTACCAAATAAAATATGATTCTTATATAAAAAAAATTAGGATTTATGCTAAATTAATTGTTAACTAGTCAATCTAAAACACTAATTGAGAAAACAAAAATAATATATTATATATTAAAAATAACATTATTTATATTTTAAAAATATCAACTATACTTCGACAAAAAAAAATATCAACTATAAAAAATTTAAGATTATTTTTCTATTTTTAGTTTTTTTAACTGATATCCAAAATCACTACCATGCATTTTCCGAAAAAAGTAAGTATGAATGTTTATCAAATTAAAGTGAAACCATGTTGGAAAAAAGTTGCATACTCCTCACACCAACTCATCCTTCTCAAATCAATGTCATTGAAATTTTAAAATTTCAATGGCTAATGTTGTATTTTTGGTATGGTACACAAGTTTTACTACTTGTGTATACTAAACGCCACCTTAACAATGTAATGTAAAATGTACAGTATTGAACATTTAACAGTTTTTGGCAAGGCTGCGAGAGGGAGCCAGAGTGAGTGAGAGCGATGATGCGGCGGATTTGAGAGCAGCTGGGAGATTGGGCAACGAGGGACAGACAAATTGAAAGCAACGCAGTTGATTTGAGTGGTTGAGAGAGAAAGAGAAAGCGTGGAATTAATGAGTTAGCGACTTAGCGGTGCCCTTCTTTTCTTTCTGCTGTTTTTTTTTTAAAAAAAAAAATTAATAATTAGGCAGCTCGAACACGTGCAAACAGCAGCGGACCTAGGGGGGCTGGGGAGGGCCATGGCCCACCCCCAAAAAATGTGAAATTACTTAAATACCCTTGGGAGCTTTGTAAAATTATACGTATCTACTATATATATATATATATATATATATATTGGTTGCGGTATAAATGTACTAAACTGGTAGTTTGGCCTGGTCTGTAGTATGGTTTTATAGGAAGAGGTTGGGTGTTCAACTCCCACCTTCCTTATTTTTTGCATTTTCTTCTTTTCTTTTAAAAAATTCATGTTTAATACCCATAATTTGAACCCATGGAGAGTTGGAGACCAAAACAATTCCTCAAACCACTTAACCAAACACATTTTTTCATAAAATGTTAATTTTCATGTATATAATCAATACAAAAAAATAGACAATTTTGTTTTTCTTTAATAAAAAAAGCACAACTATTTTCAATTAAAAATAATTATTATCTTTTAAGCAATAAAATATATAATTTGTTGATGATCCAACTTATATAAATATTAATTTAAAATAAATCATTGATAATTTTTCAAGTCATTTGGAACACGTAGAGCATGAAATTTAATTTTATGGTAAATTTTATATTTATTCTAAATTAAATTTTTGTATGAAATATAATTTTTATATTGTTCTGGACTGGGCCAAGAGCTGGCCCAATCACTTATGCCCGACATTTGGGGCATGGCCCAACAAGGGGAGACCTCCCCGACACGTCAGCCAATGACGTGTCCTGCTCGACATAACGGATTAGCTCCACGCTAATCACGTGCTCGTCTATCCATGCACGATGACTCATTCGGCCTTAGCTTAACAGCTAAGCAGCACGTTTAGCACGTGCTCCTTTATCCAGCCACAGCTGTCACGGAGCTTATCCCTTACCCGCGAATAGCGGAACGGCTCCAACCAAGATAGAGGCAAAATAACGGCCTTCCCCTACGATACAGGGACTATCTTGGCAGTTGAGTCTATTGGGCCGGTTATCCCGGCCCAACAGACCAACCTTTGGCCCAGCGCTGGGGGCACTATATAAGCTCTCCTAGACAGGAGAGCCAGGTATTCTGAATCATTAAGCATTCAACTCTCTCTCTCTTCTTTTGTATCTCTCTTGTTCACCTTGCTGACTTAGGCATCGGAGCACCTGCAGGTACAAACCCCCCCTTCGGTGTGGACGCTTGCTCAACGGACCGGCCATCAATCTATTCTGATCACCAGGTACGATCAGTGGCGCCGTCTGTGGGAACTGAGTTCTTCCCCATTCTTTAACCTTTCTCCAAAGAAACAAAGATAAAAAACCAAACCTCTCAAAAAACTTCATCATGGCCAGTTCTTCGCAGCCACTCAACACCGACGCCGGCGACGATAACGTGCTCAACGTTCCATCCTCTCCGCCGCCGCAGCATAACACCGTGCTATCCCCGGTGCGTGACAATACCACCGCGTCTCACGGTCCAGAAACCGACTCCCGCGACGGACGGGAAACCTCACTCTCTTCCGATGAAGAAGACGTCGAGATCCTAACCGATCGTCAAATGGGCAAACGCCCGCAATTGAAACAAGAAACTCCGGCAAACAACGCCGAACAGCCCGCCGTCTTGGCCAACTCTGAAGTCGCAGCCTTGATCGCTGCCCTCAAACAAACAACGGAGGCCATGCAGGCTCAAAATCGTCGACTGGACGAGCAGAGCGAAAGAATCGCCGCGCTGGAGAAGAGCCGGCGTCGCAGAAAGACCAACTCTCCCCCGCGGAGACACCAGGCTACTCCTTCCCCTCCCCGTCCGGCGGCCGTCAAACATCGACGCCCCGACTTAGAGAGGGTCGAAGTTACTCCTCGGAAGAGGGATCGTACTCCTCCACATCGCGAGGGTAGGCTCTCCCCGGGCAAGAAAGGAAAACACGAAGCTCCGCGCCGCCATTCACCTCAAGGATTGGCGAACATGGCCAAGCATGGAGCGTCGGGCAGCTACCGTCCTCGCAAATCCCGCAGTCCAACGCCCATGCCCGGCGATTACTCTCCTCGGTCCTCCGAGGACTATTCTCCCAACGGGAGTGACGAGGGAGATCCCCGATGCCCCCTCTCCAAAGACATCTTGAGGAAGCATGTCCCAAAGGGCTTCGAGAGACCTCCTACGCTCCCCGCGTATGATGGATTGACCGACCCTGACGATCACATAGCCAATGTCAACGCGAACCTGGATTTCAGGAACATTAGCGGTGCCATTAGGTGCAGACTGTTCCCAACCACGCTGAGGAAGGGAGCAATGGCATGGTATCAAAGCCTGCCCCCTCAATCCATCCATTCATGGAGGGATCTTACTGAACAGTTTTGCAGACACTTCACTGCTTCCCGCAAGCACCCAAAGACTGTGCATGCCTTGGAGGCCATATACCAAGCTGAAGACGAAACTCTCCGCAACTTCGTCGAGAGATTCAACAAAGAGGCTGTGCAGGTCGAAACGACCGACGACATGAAGAAATACTTGCTGCAGAGGGGCCTTCGCCCGGGCAGCGATTTTGCTAAAGCTGTGGGCATAGAAAAGCCACCCACCTGGGACGACCTCCTCCTGAAAGCTCAAAAGTACATCGACTACGAGGAGGTCCAGGCAGCTGATGTCGCTCGCCTTGCCCGACCTGGAAGCAGCCACCCTGCCCGCGAGTCCACCCACAGGAACGATGACAGGGGAAGCGACCGGGGGCATGATAGAGGCGGCGATCGGGGCGGCGAGAGGGGCAGAGACAGAAGGAGGGGCGACAGGCGTGAATCTCGTGGCCCTCCAAGCACATTCGCCACATACACCCCCCTCGTCAAGTCACGGGGAGAAATATTTGCTGAAGTTCACATCTCTGAGTTCAACAAAGCGAATGTAAAACAACCTAAGCCGACTCCCCTGAAGCCCGGCCAAGACAAGAATAGGTATTGCAGATACCACAAGAGTTACGGTCACAGGACCGACGATTGCATCCAGCTAAAGGATGCTATCGAAATATTAATAAGAAACGGACAGTTACGAGAGTTCGTGAAGAGAAACAGCGACCCTCGACCAGAGGCCGCGGAGACACGCGCGGTCGAGGAAGTACCTCCCCAACCAGCCGGGAAGAACAACGCCAAGCAGATAGCTATGAGCGTCTCCCGGCCAGAAGATTTTGCTATCCCCAGCGGTTTTGGGGACACCCATACTAGTCCTACGCTTAGCACGGGGGACTACTTCACAGACTCACTCGTCATATCCGGCGGTCACATGGACAAGCACACCGTCGGATCAATAAAAAGAAAATTTGAGGATCTCATCAACACGTCCTCGAATATGAACGCAACACTGGACAAGGCGAAGGGGCGATCAATGCCTTTAGCCTTCTATCGAGAAGAGCTGCCCGGCGGGACAGCCAATTTCCAAATTCCCCTCCTCGTCCGGGCAGACATGGCCAACATGGACGTTCGTCGGGTCCTCATCGATCCGGGGAGCTCCTGCGACATTATGTACGCCAGTTTGTTCAGGACCTTACAGCTGGACGAGACACACCTCACCCCATACTTGGGCTCAGATCTCACAGGATTCAATGGAGCAACTACTAGGCCTTGGGGTTATGTCGACCTGATCGTCACCTTTGGCTCCGAAGAGACTGCTAAGTCGATCAGGGTGAAATTCTTGGTCGTGGACTGCCCTTGCCTCTACCAATGCATCATCGGCAGGACGGCCATAGCAGACCTGGTCGCTGTCCCTTCTACTGCCCACCTGAAGATGAAGTACTATACTCATAAGGGGCAGGTTGCTACTCTGCACGGGGACATTGAAGCTGCGAGGAGGTGCTTTGACGCAGCATCCAAAGGCAACAACTTCATTGGCAAAGCTCCTGAAGCAAAGAAGCCAAAGCCTTCCTCGGAAACACCACCAAAGCCATCCCCGGAAACACCACCAAGTCTGCCCGGTCCAAGTGTGAGCTCTGTTGATCTTGACAGCCGCACCTCCAAGAAAGAGCATAAGGAGGAGAAAAAGCTGAGGAAGGAGGAGAAGGAGGACGACGAGGCGAGCAAAGAGCATTATCGCCCCATTCCAGATGGAGACTTTGAGATAGTCCAGTTTGGCGAGGATCCAGAAAAAGGAGTCAAGATTGGTACGGGGCTCCCCGAGTTGGCGAGGAAGCAGCTGAAAGCCTGCCTTAGAGAAAATGCTGACTTGTTCGCATGGCACGCTGCCGACATGCCCGGGCTGGATCCAAACATCGCCTGTCATCAACTTACTGTCGACCCACTTGCTAGTGCTGTAGTGCAACGTAGGCGTAGGCAGTCTCCCGAAAAAGCGGAGGCTGCTGAAAAAGCTGTAAAAGACCTCTTAGAGGCAAATTTTATTTCTGAAGCCAGATACACTACCTGGTTGTCAAACGTTGTACTAGTTAAAAAATCTAATGGAAAATGGCGCATGTGTGTTGACTATACCGATCTCAATAGGGCTTGCCCTAAAGATTCCTATCCTTTACCTTGCATTGATAAATTAGTCGATAATTCTTCTGGCTTTAAATTATTGTCTTTTATGGATGCATATTCAGGATACAACCAAATCCCAATGGCTGTGGCCGACAGGGGAAAAACAGCTTTCATGACCGAGTCGGGCAACTATTACTACAACGTAATGCCCTTCGGTCTAAAAAACGCTGGTGCTACATACCAGCGGATGATGAACAAAGTATTCTGGGCAGAAATAGGCGACATGCTCGAAGTCTACATGGACGACATGATCGTAAAATCCCATGAGGAAATCGACCATACCACCCACTTACGTAGGGTCTTCGAGCAGGCCAGAAAACACAACATGCGATTCAACCCAGAAAAGTGCACCTTCGGGGTACGAGCAGGAAAGTTCCTCGGATTCTACCTAACAGAACGAGGAATCGAAGCCAACCCCGACAAATGTCGTGCCTTTACGGAGCTCCCAACTCCGAGCAACAAAAAATCCATACAAACCCTGAACGGAATGCTGACCTCATTGTCCCGCTTCGTAGCAAAATCTGCTCAACACGCATTACCGCTTTTCAAATTACTAAGGAAAGAAGCTGTGTTCGAATGGACGGACGAGTGCGAACAGGCCCTCCAACATCTTAAGAAGGCCCTGTCCGAACCCCCAGTCCTCTCGCGCCCGGATGTCGAGGAGGTGTTATACATCTACCTCTCCGTCGCATCCGAGGCCGTCAGCGCAGCCCTTGTCCGCGAAACAACGGAAGGACAAAAACCAGTGTACTTCACGAGCAAGGCTCTACAGGGGCCCGAACTCAGATATACACAAATCGAAAAGGTGGCCCTCGCCTTGATCAACGCAGCAAGAAGACTACGTCACTACTTCCTAGCACACACAATCATAGTACGAACCAACCAACCCATCAAATCATTGCTTGGTCGACCAGACATGGCGGGCAGGATGCTCAAATGGTCCCTCGAGCTTTCCGAATTCGACATTCGTTACGAAAGCAGGAAAGCGCTAAAATCACAAGTCCTAGCAGACTTTGTGGCCGAAATGACGAGTCCAGCCTCCACGACAAGCGAGGCAGACAAATGGACAATATTCGTCGACGGAGCGTCAGGCTCCACGGGAGCAGGAGCAGGAATTATCCTGGAAAACGAAAATGGGATCATCATCGAAGTATCCCTAGCACTATCCTTCCCGACATCAAATAACCAAGCAGAATACGAAGCCTTCCTAGCAGGGCTACGGTTGGCCGAGGACATGGAGGCAAAAGAAGTAAAAATTTTCACAGATTCACAACTTGTTGCCTCACAAGTATTGGGAGAATATCAAGCCAAAAACGATAATCTCTCTGAATATCTAGCATTAGTGAAGGAAAAAATCACTAAGTTCGAATCCGTGGAGGTGCAACACGTTCCACGCGAGCACAACAAACGGGCAGATATCCTGTCCAAACTGGCGAGCACAAAAAAGAAAGGCGGAAACAAATCCGTCATTCAGGAAGTACTCCCCCGACCAAGCATCGAGAAGGCGAGCAACGTCCTCGACATAAATGTCATTGGCGACCAAAATTGCTGGATGACCCCCGTATACAACTTCCTCGCGAATGGAACCCTCCCTGACAATCAGAAAGAGGCAGCAATAATTAGACGACGAGCATGCGCATATGTCGTCCTCGACGGAAAGTTATATAGAAGAGGATTCTCAATCCCACTCCTTAAATGTGTCGACGAGGAAACGGTCGACTACATCTTGCGCGAGGTACACGAGGGAATCAACGCCCAGCATCTGGGAGGAAGATCGCTGGCCAGGAAAGCTCTTCGAGCAGGATACTACTGGCCCACCATGCAGCAAGACGCAAAGGACCATGTGAAGAAATGCGACAAATGTCAACGACATGGGGACATGCACCTAGCTCCTCCCCACGAACTCAAATCTTTGTCGTCACCATGGCCCTTCGCTTGGTGGGGCATGGACATACTTGGCCCCTTCACAAAGGGACTCCACCAAAATAAATTTCTGATAGTCGCCGTGGACTATTTCACCAAGTGGGTAGAGGCTGAACCCCTCTCCGACATAACGTCGTTCAGGATACTCCGTTTCTTCAAACGCGACGTACTCTGCCGATTTGGGATACCACAGGCCGTCGTCACGGACAACGGGACACAATTCACGGACAAAGGTTTCCAAGACTTCCTCGCTGCCCTGGGGACTAAGCAACATTTCACTTCCGTGGAACATCCCCAAACTAACGGGCAAGCCGAGGCCGCCAACAGAGTAATCCTGCGCGGCCTACGACGAAGATTGGACCAAAACAAAAAGAAATGGGTCGAGGAGCTAGAAAGCGTCCTTTGGGCCTATCGCACAACACCACACTCCACAACCGGGGAGACTCCATTTAGAATGGTATATGGAACAGAAGCAGTCATCCCCGTGGAGGTGGGCGAGCCGTCTCGCCGAACCGAGCAACCGCTCGAAGAAGAAATGAACGACGAAGCTCTCCGTGAAGAGCTTGATCTCGTCGAAGAGATCCGAACGGGGGCATCCCTTCGAGAAGCCACCCTTAAACAGAAAATAGCTGCCCGACATGACGTCAAAGTCATCAAAAGAGAATTTGAAGTGGGCAGCCTCGTCTTAAGACGAAATGCTAAGGACTCCCAGGATGGTAAACTGGCGGCCAACTGGGAAGGACCATATCGCGTCATTGACAAAACAGAAAATGGCGCATATTATCTCGAGGATCTTCGAGGAAAGAAACTTCCTCGACCTTGGAACGCCCAAAAATTAAAACAATATTATAGCTAAGTTATTGCCAAAGCAAAAAACACTTCTAAAAGGCTGCTCGGATCCTCAAGCAACGAGCCCGACACCTCGACAACGGAAAGCACGCGGGCACACGTGCTCGTTCCAAATAATTGAAAAGGAGATACTCTGGCTCAGGAAGGGCAGAGCGTCTCCCCGACGAGGATGACCTTTGAGACAAGCTCCTCGTCTTCGTGCCAAGGCTTAACGCCCAGCTCGCGATGGGAAGTTCAAGCCGCGGGGGCGGGCACAACAACGTGTCGGCGTCCGTATTAGCCTCAGAAAACAACTCTAGGCGCTTAGTTAGTTCCCTAAACTTTCTAAGTTAAATCCGAGGACGAGCTCCTCGACGAAACGCGCTCGCAACAAAAAACTTGCAAATATAAAAAAGGTTTTGTCGAGCAGGCATACAACAATGTCGAGCAAATATACGAATACCAAAACCAAAAATTTGTTAAGTTAAAAACGAGCAAGCATAAAGACATGCACATTCCACGCAGGCATAACTTAGCAAAACAAAAGCAAAAATAATTTAAACATACACACGAGGAGAATAAAATAGACGAGCAGGATTAAAGAACGAGCATCAATGTTATAAATTAACGGGCATAAAAACCCATTTGTCAAATATTACAATGCCGGGCACGCAGGCCCCCCAAAAATAAATTGTCATGGAATAAAAAGTAAATAAATTACAAGCTCATGGCGCGCAGGCCCAAATACTTCGTCGAGGAGGTCTAGTGGCTTTCGTCGTGGCCTTCCTTATCCCCATCAGGATTTTTCTCCTCCTCGACAGCCTCCTCCTCAGCATCCTCCTCCTCGTCATCATCATCATCTTCTTCTTCTTCATCCTTTTCCTCCTCAAGGGCCATCTCCCTGTACTTCTCTGGAATAACGATCTGCCCATTTTCAACCTTCTTAAGCTTGTGAATGCCTTCAGTAATTAGGCCATGCTCGACATTAACAATCTTGAGCTGGGCAATGGCGTTTTTCCACCCGTGCACCATGCTCGCCAGCATCAGGCCCCCAAGCCTACGGATCTCCTTCACAAGGTCTCCCCGAGTTACAAACTTGAGGGTCTCCTCCTTTTCATCCTCAAGAGGGGCACACTTGGCTTGCAATATAGCCATTTCCTCCAACATCTTACTCCTCCGCTCGGCACTGCTGACTTTAAGGTCCTCGAGCACCTTATTCGTTTTCTCCAGCTGCTCAGCAGTAAGTCGAGCCTCCTCCATATTCTTAAAATAATTTTCCTGTTTGGACCTAAGGTCGAGCAGGTCATTTTCCAGCAAGGTGATCTCAGCCTCCAGCTTCCTGTTTTTGGCGGCCAACTTCTCTGCCTCGTAAGTCGGGCCACCCTCATTTAAGACCAAAGCCGTCTCCGCCAGCCGGATGACAGCAGCCACATCTTGAGTCAGCTGCTCTTGCCGGGCAGCTGCAGAAGTGCCCAACACATGATTCCTCTCCGACACAGGCACCTGGAGGGGGTGGTTATCAAAAAAACTCCTGTTGCTCAAGCAAGCGGGGAGGACAAAACCACCGTCCCCCTCCGACAAATCCACGATGGTGGCCATGGCCTCGTCCCTCTGCCTCTTAGTTCGACTCCCTGGAGCCACCTTAGAGCTTACGACCGGGGAAGATTGGCTCAGACTCCCGGACGCAGTTTCCTCCAGATTTATTGTGCTGCTCGACCCAACCTTGGCCCTCTTGGTTTTCTTCTTCGGCTTGTCACCCTTGTGCTCGGCAGCCAGTTTGAAGAGCTCTGATGCAAGGTCGGCCATATTATCTGCAATAAAACAGTAAATGGTCAGCGCCACGAGGAGGAGCAAATAAAACAAAACACTATCAAAAATAAAAACAAGTGTAATACAGGCAAAAATTGAAAATAAATACCGAGCAAGACTTTTTCCTCCTCGACACTCTTGCACGCAAGCAAGGCTTTGGTATTTACAAACCGAGGCTCGACCCTGGGCCTGCCCTTCTTGTCGAGGGCAACAGCACCCGAGGCGATAGTAAAAGTACAAGGCTTGAAACCCTTGACATAAGTCTTGAGCTTCAAGAACCCTGCCTGTTCCTCCGGGGACAGGTCCACAGCAGCGGTTAAATATTCCTCCGTCCTCATTTCGAAATGTTCGGACGACCAAGCTAAAGGAAACCGGGGTACCCGTTCAGTCATGGGCACCCCTTGTTCGTTGAGTCGAGGAGACCCATCCTCCTGAAGCAACTCCTTATCCATATAAAGAGAATCCCGGGCAGCTTGCGTCACTGGTTTGACGACGTAATACCTCTCCTTGAACCCCCGGGCAGACTCCACGAACATCTTAAAAATCTTCGCCGAGGCATGTTTTAAAGACACCCAACCCTGCCTCTCCCCGACTATTTGCTTCTGGATCTTGAAAATGTGGAAGAATAGGGGAACGGTGGCCTCGACATCTAAGTACCGGCAAAGAATAGGATATGCCCGGATAAACGCCATCGAATTGGGGTGGAGCTGTGAGGGAGCCACCTTCAACCGGCCAAAAACTTCACACTCAAAATTGCTGAAGGGCAACTTAAAGCCCAATTCCTTAAAGGCCAGCTCATACATAGCGAATCCATCCTCGGAGAATGTCGAGCAGATCCGTTTCCCCTCCTCGGGCAAATGAGCTTCCCAATTCACTGGCCCATTCCCAACGTCCTCAACGATGGTGTAAAGACGAGGATCCTCAGCTGTGAGCGTCGAAGCAATGCCCCTCGGCTCGGGCGCGACCCAGTCTAGCGCTGGATCCGTTATGGTATCGACCAACTTATGCTTGGCAGCCGCTTGGCTCCCCGTCATCTCCTCTGTGTCTGACATTTCGAACACCTGAAAAGCAGCGAAAAGACAGTGAATTCGACAGTTATCAAATCCACCCTTTCACCGCAATTCAAGTGAAAGGGCGTGAAAAAGGGCGAGGACGCTGTCCCCGACCAAAAGCCCTTATCAAAATGGCAAAACAAAGACGAAAACAGAGGAAACGAGGAGAACCATTTAACAAAGCCCAAAAACGGGGAGAAGGTCCCCGACACAAACTCAAAACTCTGCTCGACGCTTAGAAGCAAACTTAGTTTTGTATAAAAACTAAGTTAAAAACGGGGAGAAGCTCCCCGACACAAGCCATCAACATTGCTCGACGCCCAGAAGCAAACGTAGTCTTGCATAAAATCTAAAGTTAAAAACGGGGAGAAGCTCCCCGACACAGAGTTTCAGCAAACTTATTTTTCTCTAAGAAAAAGCGGGGAGAAGGTCCCCGACATTCATACAACGCATAAAGACACTTAAAATATGCGCGAAGGCGAAAGTGGGGAGAAGCTCCCCGACATAAGGGTCAACTAACCTAGCTTTTTGCTACAATAAACGGGGAGACGAAACAACATTCTCCTCCCCGACGAAAACTCGTCAAAACCCAGAATTATTGAACGTTATTCTTCATCAGTTTTGCCCAGAAACGCATCAATGTTCATCAACATCCTTCATATTTTTCCAAAAATTCACGCATACTCATCATTTTTCCAGAAAAACTTCATCACAACGAAGAAACGGAAAAGGGGAAAGCTTAAATCATGATACAAAATCATCGTTTAACAGTAATCCTACCACACAACTAAACACTAAATCATACTAAACTAAAAGGTTTAGAACCACCAAACATAATGAAAAATGGGTCACAAAAAACCCAAAACGGAACATAAACCCAAGGAGATCTAAAGACATAAGCAACGAAGCACAAAAAGAAAAAGAGAGCAGAGAAATGGACTAAAAACGTTACATTACCTCTGTATCTCGAAGCTAAAAGGAAGAAAAGAGATTCACAATCTGTTGAAACTTGAAGGATCCTTTGAACCAGAAGCAGCAGCAGCAAAAGGCAAGAAATAGCAATACACAAAGTCTGAAACTTTGAAAGTGGCTTTCCCCCACTCTATTTATAAACGCTTCACATCTCTGCACCTCCATCATGAGGCAATGCATTCTAACACATGACCACCGTTGATCGATATCCGATGGCCATGATTAAGAACCATCAAATGGCCAAAATTTGATCTCAAGAGAAATCAAAAGACGCGGCGATCCAACGGCTAGAAAGCCCCCTCGTAAAACGAGGCAACTGCTGCATATTCCCAATGTCATCATCACTCTTTCCACTAGCACACACACGTGTCAAGATCAGACGAAACGTCTGTCTTTTCACATCCCATCGAACAGACCACGCGTCTCTCGAGGGGCTCACAGTTATCACCAACGTAATTATCTCCTCGACACCGCGATCAGGCGAAAATCACGGGCAATTGAAGCAATCTTCATAAATAAACATACCCGTAATAACAAGCAGCATCAACTAGGTGCAACAGGTGCGATACTTCCTCGACAATTAGTCGAGGAACCAAAAAGCCAGTGACTTTCGGAAGTAAAATCCTCCTCATCATGCCACTGAGGAATATACGAGCAACATACAAATGCGCTCCTCGCGCAAACGAGCAACAATTATAGTCAATGAATTGTGAACTCCTCCTAGGAGTGACGGGGAAACAACTCCTCGACATGCGGGCCTGGACCTTAAGTCATTACTCCTATAGCAAGGAGCAACGACTTGGGGGGCTCCTGTTCTGGACTGGGCCAAGAGCTGGCCCAATCACTTATGCCCGACATTTGGGGCATGGCCCAACAAGGGGAGACCTCCCCGACACGTCAGCCAATGACGTGTCCTGCTCGACATAACGGATTAGCTCCACGCTAATCACGTGCTCGTCTATCCATGCACGATGACTCATTCGGCCTTAGCTTAACAGCTAAGCAGCACGTTTAGCACGTGCTCCTTTATCCAGCCACAGCTGTCACGGAGCTTATCCCTTACCCGCGAATAGCGGAACGGCTCCAACCAAGATAGAGGCAAAATAACGGCCTTCCCCTACGATACAGGGACTATCTTGGCAGTTGAGTCTATTGGGCCGGTTATCCCGGCCCAACAGACCAACCTTTGGCCCAGCGCTGGGGGCACTATATAAGCTCTCCTAGACAGGAGAGCCAGGTATTCTGAATCATTAAGCATTCAACTCTCTCTCTCTTCTTTTGTATCTCTCTTGTTCACCTTGCTGACTTAGGCATCGGAGCACCTGCAGGTACAAACCCCCCCTTCGGTGTGGACGCTTGCTCAACGGACCGGCCATCAATCTATTCTGATCACCAGGTACGATCATATATCTAATTTAAATATTATAATTTTTTTGCGGCCCACCCAAAATTTATTTTCCAGTTCCGCCACTGCGTGCAAGGCATGCCGGACGATAGAATCGCCATGATTGTAACCAACTGTCTGTTGGTGTACCCGTTACCGTGTTGGTGGTCAAATTCATTTGCCAAGTTATGAATAATATGTAATGAATGTCCATTATTGTGTAGGTTTTCTTGTCCCCTAATTGTGTCCTATAAATAAGACCTCTTTGTTACAATGTAAAGCACACCTTGAATAGAACAATACAATAGTCTATTCCTTTCTCTACTCCCTTTCTCTCCTTCTTCTCTATTCTAGTTATTCTCTAGAAATAGTTCATAACATACCATTTATTAAGGGTGTGTTTGGGTATGAGAAGAAAATAAGAAGAGATAAAGATGTGAGAGAGAGATTGAGAAGATAGAAAGATGTGAGAAATAGAGTAGATTTGATAAGTTGTTTGGTATAAGAGAAAGAGAGAAGTGTCGATTATATTGAAAAGTACAAAAATACCCTTAGAATAAAAAATCACAAATAAAAATGATTTAATCAATTTAACTAGAAAAATGATTTTAATTTTATTAGATCAACTCATCTTTCATTTTGTTAAAAATAACTCACGGGTAGAAAAAAGAAAAAGAAAAAAACAGTCATAAAATCCCATCACCAACCGACCCACCCGTTGCATCTCAATCCAGCCGACCACAAACATCTTCCCTTCATATATCCAACAACAAATCAATTGTGTTTTGTTCATAAATTTCACTAAAAAAATATTGGTAATCGGCTGGTTTTTTAAGATATCAAACAGATGGTACCAAACCCACTTGTTGGTGAAAAAAAACTCCATGTCCTAGTTCGTTTGTTTCGTGAACTTGTTGGGAGGGAACATAAATTAATAACAATATGGAAGAAAAAAAATAATATATTAATATTCTAGATTTGGTTTAGATTTTATTTTATTAATATTCAATTAATTATTTTTAATTATTTAATATATTAATAAGTTATAATGATTTAATTGGTTATGCTTAATCATTAATGCTTAAACGTGGACTCATCTAAGAATTTCTCAATCCGAGAAATGGAACACGTGATATATGAACAATCTGTCAATCTCAATAGGTGTCGGAAAAATAATAGAAATTTTACAATCTCTATAATTGAATCACTTTGTCAGCCAGGGCCCACATATGTTCTCATCTCTGTTTTTTCATTGATATTTTCCTGCTTTTCCATTGTTTTTTTCTCTAGAGTTTGATGAAAGACAAAGGTTAATAGCTAGACAATCTTTTTTTTTATTGTACAGTAAATGTGTACATTGCTCATAAGTCATAATGGACATGCCATGCTATAATACTCTTCTATAATAATCTAATTCATTTTCCTACTAATAATGGACATGCTAAATTTACTTTGAATAATGCACTTGGGCAGATGATTTGGCGTGATGTTTACAAAGTTGTGATTCAATTCTTTCATATACTTGTGGTTCTTATTTCTAACATTAATGAAACAAATCCTATTGAACAATACAGGCCTATCTCTATGACCAATTTCAAATTTTCCTTAAAATATTCACAAAAATGTTAGGAACATAAATTAACTAAGATTGCTCCTAATATTACTTATCCTAATTAGTAGATAGATTTCATTTAGACAAGTATATGATTGTATTGTATTTGTTTAATTTCTGAAGCGCGATATGATTAATATCTTGTAAAAATGGAGTTATGAGGGATTTAGCCCTTAAGATTGACGTTACCAAAACATTTGATACCAATGATTGGAGGATGTTGATTGCTTGTGCCTGTTGTCGAAAAATCACACAATTTTATGCTATAATAAGAGATCACAACCGTTAATTTTAAATTGAACGATTAAGATTATATATAGTAAAATTAAGTAAAAGCAATCTCTATCGTCCATCTATATCGGACGGTCCCGATCTGTTACAACGGCCTGCTGTAACAGCGGGTATCCATTTTCATAATTGGAAGTTTCTCTTCAAAGATTTTCATAAAAAAATTGAAGTTTGATTGAGGTGATTTTGAATTATGACTATTAAAGTTGAGCCATCGATTATTTTTCTAGTAATAGAGGTGTTCGTCAACGAGAAAACTCTAATTAGTAGAGTGATTGTTACGATCATGAGTTCCCTAAACATGTGAAAGGAAACTTATAAAAAAATGCATAAAAAAATATTTGGATGAAGATGCTTGAGCCCAACTTGAAGCCCAATTCATATGATAAGAAGCATCTTTTGGCTGAATTGTAGTCTAATAATATTGAACTAAATAAAAAAACAATTAAGTCCAATTTTCATTATTTTTATTGTAATTTTCGTTTTTGGTATTAGAAGAGTTTTTAGATGACCTTTAGTTGCTCCCTAGGCTCTCTAGATGCTTCCTAGTGGTGCACTAAGTCATTATAGTGGCTTGTGAGAATTTATAAGCATGTTAGTGGAAATTTTCTAAGTCCTATGATGAATGTATGGTAGTGGACAATAAATCCTACTATGTAAGGATATGCTATAAATAGGACTATCATGTACTTTTCAAACAACTTGGAATATAATCTAATTTAAGAGTTTCTCTTGTGAGAACTTTTTCTTTGTTCTTGTGATAAGAACATTGTTCTTGAGATAAGAACTTTATAGTGTTGGTTCTACCGGCAGGTCGCGGTTAGGGTCAAGTTCCTCTATATCTTGATAACTTTGGTTCTACCGGCAGGTCGCGGTTAGGGTCAAGTTCCTCTATATCTTGATAATTTTGGTTCTACTGGCAGGTCGCGGTTAGGGTCAAGTTCCTCTTTTACCTGTTTTCAAGAC
The DNA here is from genome assembly GCF_020283565.1 of Trifolium pratense. Taxonomy (NCBI): domain Eukaryota; kingdom Viridiplantae; phylum Streptophyta; class Magnoliopsida; order Fabales; family Fabaceae; genus Trifolium; species Trifolium pratense. The sequence goes on along the minus strand of NC_060060.1, from coordinate 65,013,202 downwards.
GATCCTAAGCAGTCACTTATCAGTGATATGAGTGTTGGTATTTCAAGTGTGAGTTGAGTCCCACATCGGATGAAACAGTGAATGTTGAATGATTTATAAGTGAGAGAACTCATAAACCTAACATCTTAAGGTTACAGTGAATGTTGAATGATTTATAAGTGAGAGGACCCATAAACCTAACATCTTAATGTTTTGGGTTAAAGTGTGGTGTCCAACTCCGATCCGATGTGATGATCTCCGGACCCCTCAAGACCCAACAATGAGTAAGTTGGTCTGAAATAGAAAGGTTCACATTGCCAATTTTCATTTTATGCTGGCAACATCTCTTATGATAGAAAGGTTCACATTGCCAATTTTCTTGATTTGTTTCTTGGTTGGTAGGCATTATTTTGTTTATCTTGTTACTCTAATTTTCATTGGTAAGTTGGGGACTATACACTTACAACTACTCATTGCGGATAAAATTCAAGAACAAGTTGTGCACTTGGAAATCTTCCATGTTGTCTAACATATAGAGTTAAATTCATGGAAATATGTGGTCCAAGGTGTCTTGTTACATTATTACATAGTTTTATTATCATTTTTTTTACCTAGTTCTTTGTTAAATCAGTTTGATAAATGGATCAAAAATTTCATCTGATCTCGAGATGTTAATATCACGAAGTTAATGATTGTTGCTTGACCTAATTAACGTTTGTTCTCCTATTTAGGGTCAGCCAGTCCACAACAAGTACATATTCAGTCTTATGGAGTTTGGCCTCCAATTTTGGAGTCAAAAGAAAAAGGAAACATGAATGAGTTAGCAAGGCTACTTGATCAATATGTCTCAAATGTTATTAGGCCATCTTTAGCGTAGGTGCATTAAGGCAGTGGTATATTTGGTGCTGTAAAAAACACACTGTTTTCATTATCAGCCATTGGATTAGTTTATATTATATGATGATGATTTGACACTTACAATCTATACCATTTAATAATAGATCCAAGGGCTACAACACAAAACAGTGTGAAACTGTGTTGTTTCACAACTGCAGCTAATCCAAGTACGAACCGGAAATGACATTTAAATGAACTAAACTTCAATCATAAAGTAATATTATTTTATATCATTAAAGATAAAAAATATAAACATGTGGATCAAGTTTTGGTTCTTTATAAACAACCACCATTAAAGTAAAAATTACTCAAATCAACTATTAATTTCTTAAATTCTACATATCGGCCCACAAAAAGTTAGCACTTGGTTCACTCCCATTAAATATGCTTTTATGAAAGTTGTCATGTCACTACAAGAAAACATCAATTTACCAACGGAATTTACTAGCGGTTAAGGCCCTCTGTAAGTTTCTGGCAGTCTAAGCCCCTAGGCTATGTTTGGATTGGTGGTATGTGATGGAATAGAATGAAATGGAGAGGTAAATAATAACATTTCATTGTTTGGATTTGCAAAAAACTAATGGAATGGAATGAAACCCAATGAAACCAATTTCATTCTATACCACCCAATCCTTCAATTTTTCATTCCCCCAAATTTGGAGTGTATCCAATGGAATGAAACTTCATATTTTAAATATTACTCTTTTACCCTTATTTTATTTTTCTCTTCCTCTTCCTAAATACCATATCACACGGCAAACTCACACCTCACTTCTTTTTCACAAAACTCTCTATCTCACTTCTTCTTTTGTGTGTTGACCGCTAATTTTCCCTTGCCCAATAAAATATGTCATTTTTTATTAATCGTTGTTTGCCCAAAAAATAAAAATAAATTGTTCTTGTATTTTTTTTTTTAAAAAAAATTGTCATGCATGTTGCTGGTTGTGATGCATTTTCCATTTACTTTGCATATGCAAGATTCAGTTTTTCTAATTCTATGTTTAAGTGCGTGTTTGGTTTGGCGGTAAAGAGAATTGAGTTTGACAGAATTGAGTTTAAGAGAATTGATTTTTGGTAAAAGTGAGTTGAGCAGAATTGATTTATGTCTGGATAGATATGATAAAAGTGATTTTCATCAATTTATGTTGTTTGGATAGTTTAGATCAAAATTGCTTTTGGGATGGCTAATTACCAAAATGAGTTTTTAATTTAACTAACAATCACAACAGTAAAAAAAATTACATTTAAAAAATTATAAAGAAATAATTGAAAAATAATATACAGTAAAATGCATATTATATTATGGATATCTTATATTTATTAATTAATAATTATTAAGTAAAAGCTTTAATTAACAAATAAAATATTTTTTAGTAAAAGAATAAATGTTGTTTTACTTTATACTAATTAAATAAAAGAAATTAAGAATGGGCCTTAATGTTAAAAACAATTGGATAACTACACGGGTCAGAAGCCCAAATTCTTCTTCTCTAACCTTGAGACGGTGTCGCTGTAGCAAAGAAATTCTTCTTCACAAAAATGGAAAACGTTAATTTATTGTGTTTAATTTATTGTGTTTTTCACCCTCTTCTCTCTGTTTCATCTGTAAATCTGAGAAACTATGTTACTAATTAAGAAGAAAGATGCTTATGGGTAGACAATTGGAGAAGAAGACATGGGTAATTTGGTAAGTACAGATATCACTGAAAAGTTAAAACTTTGATTCGCGTTTGGTTTGACGCAGAAGCTCGGATTTGTAGCTTCAGCCCAACTCGCGTTTGCACCTTTGCAGAATCGCTTTTAGGTTCCATCCAAACATCACTGCAAATTGAAAAACTGCGTTTGGGGGAAAAAAACGTGCTTTTGGGTGTGCAAACGCTGAAACAAACAGACACTAAGTAGATTAGCATGAATGAAGTCTAGAACCTAGGTGCTTTGTATTGGTGTTTTTTGTTTGGTATTTTTTTTATTGTGTTTGTTTTTTTGTCTCTTTTGGTTGTTGTTGTTGTTCTTCTTCAAAGGGCATATTCCATTGATTATGAGAACAAAAAATCTTAAAGTAAGTAAGTTGCTAGTTTATTCCAATTAATTGAGATGATAACATAATTCTTGGATATCAGTTAGCAAATTCATATGAAAAAAAGTCCAAAAGCCGGTTTGTTGTGAAACCTCTTCTTCAATATTTGTCTTTGTAAATTGATTATGGGGTAAATTCTAATATGAACCACTTCATCAAGTGGTCCATGGTGAACTAGTCACGAATAACATTATAACGAATACGAATTTTATAAAATTCACCGTTGGATTGAAAGTTTAGATCATATAGATCATCCATATAAAAATTTAGAAAAATTGAAAATCATTTTATATGTTATTGAGACATATCAAAATTAACGGTTTATTAAATAACATAAATCTTGAAGGGTCTCAATAATATATCAAATGATTTTCAAAAAAATTTATGGATGATCTATACGCTATAAACTTTCAATCTAATAGTGAATTTTGTAAAATTCATATTCGATAAATCACTTGTCCACGGTGGACCACCTATCCACTGTGGCATTAGCTAGTTAATCACTAGTATTGATTGATCAACAGAGGTACAATGCAACAGTTACACGATGATAAGACTGTACAGTAGTTTTAGTAAAAAAAAAAAAAAAATTGTACAGTAGTATGAACCAAATAAACACGTGCTCTAAAAGGAAGATGCAACATGACAAAAGACACGTTATCCATATGAACATGAATTTGAATAACTCTCATTAAATTAACATCAATTATATTAAATTGTTTTTGTAGTAAGTTACTATAATTTATAAATACAAAATTCGTCATTATTAAATTTTTCAATAATTTTAAATACTAATCTACGTTCTACAATAACTAAGTCATTGGACTCAAGTGGTTAATGAGTTTCACCAAAAAAGACGAATTTCGGGAGAACTTGGGTAGGTGGAACAATTTCTTGGTCAGACTTTACTTACCTCGCGACCGAACTCTGGACTACTAGGACATCTTTTCCCTATGAACAAACTTTATTCCCAATTATTTTTACACTAGGCATATTCTTTGATACCTTTATGAATCACGTCATGGTGTTTGCCACTATTTGAATCAATGATATTTTGATAGTCATAATTAAAATATAAAATTAATTTTAATTCTCATTATATGATGTATTTGATCCTTCGATATAAGAATTAGTTTAGACTCTAATGATCCGTTTGGTTGAAAAGAAATAAAGTGAGAATGAAAGAAAACACAGAGTTTAAGAATAAATTTAGACTAAGATTTAGTTTAAGTTTATTCATCAATTTCAGTGTTTTTCTCTTATTTCACTTTCTTTCCTTTCAATCAAGGACCATAAATTCTAATTTGAAGTTGAATTTTGGAAGTATATATGATAAAATAATCTCCGCGGTATTCCTTATACTTTTCTATTGTGTTTGGATTAAGTACTACTACTACCTTTAGTTTTTGTTATCGACTCCATGCGCAAGTTGGACTCCATGAACCTAACTTGGAGTCTTACATCGGAAGTCATGAATTTGATGTGAGAGTTTATATAGGATTGGACAATCCTCTCCTATGAACCATGATTTTAAGGTGAAGTTAGGTTCAATCTGTATCAATTTGTATCAGAGCATGTTCGGACGCCGGGACCGAACGAGAAGAATGAACCCTATAAAAGAATGGGAAAGAATGAACCTTCAGGAATGGACAAATTTGTTATCGATTTCCATGTGCAAGTTCGACTTCATGAACCCAACATTGTGTCTTACATTGGAAGTCATGAATGTGGTATAGATCTGGTAAGGGGGTCAATTTAAATAGTAAGGGGGTCATGGATCTGGTATAAGAGTAACATTGTGTCCCGAATAAGCAAAAAAGAGTCATTTTCCTTAATTAAACAGTCATGAATCTGGTATTGGTGAAAAATTTATTATAAATTGATGAGTCAAAAAGGGGGTGAATTGAATAAACTAAGAAAAAAGGCCACCACGTGGCCGCCGGCGAAAATGAAAATAAGACATGTGATGAAAATTAAAAAAGAAAAAGAAAAAAAAAAGAGAAAGACCAAAGAAGAGAAAACAAAGCTTAACAATTCTTTGATGTTGGCTTTCTTTGTCCATCACTCAAGTGCAATTTTACGTATAATTCTTAATTTTCTTTTTATTCCTGTAAAATATTATGAGTAGTTAATTTTTCCTTTGTTAGGAATGAGTAAATTTATATGACAATTTTTATTCTATGATTTGATTTATAATTATTGAAGTGATTTATTGGATTATTCTATAAATCAAATCATAGAATAAAAATTATTATTTAGGTTTACTTATTCGTAACATTAACAAAAATAGCTACTCATCTATATATATAATTCCTAGATAGTTCTCCTACTATCTATGTAAATCCTAATTCACTTAAACCAATGAATTTTTTCCATTTAGCCACGTCAGCCACTTACAATGCCACATCACTTCTCTTTACATCATTATCATCTCTAGACTCTATCCACTTTTCATATACCTACATTTATATAAATGATTTTTCATATTGTCCACATTAAACCATGAAAAACTTATACTAAAGAGTCACAATTTACTACTTACTCACCATATATTCCATCGGTTGCAAAAACAATTCATCCATTTACATCATGCATGTTCCATAGTTAATGTATTAAAAATCCTTTATATTTTATTAAATTTATCAATTTCATTTTTAAATTATTCATGTGCACTCAATACCTATATGGCTATATATACGATGCATAAATATTCATCATTTTTTTCGGTGAAATATTGTGATGGTTTTTATCTCCATAAATCCATTCCTCAAGACACATTTAGAGGCAAGTGTATATATACTATATCAATTTAGAAATATTTACCTTACTTTTTCTATTATTATAGTAAACATTTTTAGTTTTTTTTATTATTGACTCTTTTTCCATTATTATAATAATGTTCCAATGCTTAACCAATTTTGTTTCCTCCCTTTTCTTTTTTTATTATTGACTCTTTTTCTTTTTTTTATTATTATTATTATTATTATTATTTATTTTGATCATACTTATTGTTTCAATTTTTCTATGTTATAATATAAAACAGCGCATCACACCCGTGCATTGCACGGGTAAGGGTCTAGTAATATTTAATTAGAGATCATAGAAAATTAAGACTTACATGTAAAATTATGGTTAAATGTGTAAATAATCACTTGAGTCGGAAGAAATTTGCTCTCTAAACTCCCATACCTATTTTCTTTCTCTCATCGTCACATGGGCCAAGTTTAATATCCATGAGTTTGGAAAATTGCTTTTTAAGCTCCCATGCATTGCTACCAGGCCCCCTAAACTGTCAAAATTGCCCATAAGTAATTTCGGAATTTAGGATCCGAAATGCACTTTTTTCCTTTTTTTTTTAATGAAACGCTGCTGAGCAATAAACACACCCTATATTAGCAACTGCAAACACAAGGTAACATGATGAGGCGATGAGATATTGTCTTGCTTTTGTATTTCCGGTGGTGCGTTATCATTATGCTGAAAATTCAAGAAATCAACAACAAAGTGCTATCAATATGTTGGAAACAAGAATAGACAGGAAAATGGATATATAGAACACACTACAACTGCCGTAAAAAAACAAAAAGAACACACTACAACTGCATACACACAAAGCATCTTTCTCATCCTCACCAAAAAATAACAACAACCCTTTTCAAAAATCCAAAAATTTTCCCCATCTGCTTAATTTCGGATTCTACGATCCGAACACGCTTAATTTCGGATACTAGATTCCTAACTCGCTTAAGTTTTGAACGTAACTTCCGAAATTGTGTTTTCTATGCTCAAAGTTGAACTCAAATCCTCCTCTGTTATTCTCCTTCACACCAAAACCTTCTATTTGCGTTAGAGATATTCACAAGGTACAATAATAGATCCACATATTTCAATTTGTATTTGAGTTAATAGATTATAGATCTACTAAAATTTGGCCATTGTGATTAGTGAAGATTTTCTAAATTTGCTACATCTGAAGCAACAAGAAGGTGTTAGTGATGTCAACTGGTTGACCAACAATATGATAGCAGCGACACCAACACTAACAGAGCTAGAACTAACACTAGGACATTAACACTAGATTTCAGATCCTAGGTGCCGAAATCGCTCAAATTCGGATTGTAGGATACGAACCAATCTGAAACCAAAATCAAGGGTATTTTGAATTTTGGGGGGTTTGGAAGCAACACGGGGGGCCTAAAGAGAAATTTTCATGAGTTTGTTTTCTTTTATTTACCGCAAGCCCATCACATTATATATATATATATATATATATATATATATATATATATATATATATATATATATATATATATATATATATATATATATTGTTGGAACAAAATTGATTTAAGAATGTTTGCCCCTAAATCTATAAAGGTTTTGATGATAACAAAGTATTAATTAACAATTGGAAGGACTAAAAATTTATTTTGAGTGCGCAGATATAAGCATCATATAAGCTCTGAGTGAAGTTCAGAGGATGTGAATTCAGAAGTTCACAAGCGCTCAGAAGATGTTGGACTTCAGAAGTTACAACATTCAGAGGATGAAGTCTTCAGAACTTCTTGTCTGTCTACAAGCTTCATCAACCTCTGAAGATCTCTTTGAAAGCTGTGAAGATTCTCTTTGTTAGTCAACTCTTCTACCAATGAAGAAAAGGACCTTTCAAGCCTGATCAGTTCAGCTACCTCTGTTTTGTCTGTCCTAACTTGAGAACGTGGGTCTTCAGTTTTGTTAGCTGAATAAGGAAAGTCCACTCTGCAGTAGTCAAAGTACCTGAAACTCTTTCTTAGTTTTGGATACAACCAACTGCATCAAGACAGACTGCTTGAAGACAAAAGATTATCAACTCCAACGGTTCTTTTTTTGCAACGACTCTTTTCTAGTGGTATATATATACTAGAAGATTCAGCTACATCATATATACAATTATCAAGATTTGAACGTGCGCTGAACAAACTCTGAACTCTGTGTTATACAAGCTCTGAACCTCTGTCAAGTGTTTTTGCACTTTAGCCAAATACTCTGTACTACTTTGTATTTGCTCACTTTAGGTTCATCTAAGAGCATTTGTATATTTTTTATATACTTTACTATTTACTTGAGGAAACTTAAGCTTGTGTGCTTAAGTGTGAAACTTAAGCTTGTGTGCTTAAGTGTGAAGTCTTAAGCTTGTGTGCTTAAGCATTGTTGAGAAGTCTCTTGCTTGTGTGCTTGAGCAGGTGTAATCTTGTGTGATTATAGTGAACTCCCTTGGAAGTGCAAGGGGACTGGACTACTCTCGTTTTGTGAGAGGAACCAGTATAAATTGCTTGTGTGATCTCTCTCTCTCTTTATCTTGTTATTTATTGTGTTACTTTTCCGCTGCAATCGTAGTTGAGTTAAGAACTTGAAAAAGTTTTAACTTAGCTAAAACACAATTCAACCCCCCCCCTTCTTGTGTTTTCACACCTTCAATTGGTATCAGAGCACCTGGTCTGTTACTTTCACTTAACAGTGAGACAGTAAAGATCTTGTGAGAACACTATGTCTGGAGGAGATGATAGTAGTACCAGAACTACTGGTGAAGGTGAGGCCAGTGGTGCTGGTGGTGGTCCTAGAAATGCTTTTGGTTATGACTACTTAAGTAATGAATCACATGAACATAGTGGCAATAGAAAAGCCCCTATATTCAATGGTGATGCTTCATTATTTGAGTGGTGGAAAGAGAGACTGTATAGCAATATTACTGCTATTGATCATGAGTTATGGGATTTGGTTGAGTTGGGAGTAACTTTTGAAAACTTGAATGAACATGGTAGGTTGTCCATGGAGAATAGAAAGTTACTCACACCAGCTAACCTAAAAATCTACACAAAACATCATAGAGTAAAGGACATTGTTGTTGGTGCTATTAGACATGAGGATTATGTCAGAATAGAGAACAAATCTACTGCTAAATCTATCTTTGATTCTATGTGTGCTACCTATGATGGTAATGAAAAGGTTCAAGAGGCTAAAGCTAGTCTTCTGATAAGACAATATGAACTTTTCACTATGCAACAAGATGAAAACATTGAGACTATGTTTACAAGGTTTCAAATCCTTGTATCTGGGCTGAAAGCTCTTAAGAGAAGTTATTCAACCTATGACCATGTTCAGAAGATTCTGAGAAGTCTTCCTATTGCTTGGAGACCTAAGGTCACTGCAATAGAGGAAGCTCAAAATCTCAAGACTCTGAGTCTTGAAGCTCTGATAAGCAATCTCAGAAGCCATGAGATGGTTCTGGATGCTGACTCAGAAACTAAGAAGAAGTCTAAGTCAGTGGCTTTACAGTCAACTAAGACTACTTCTAAGGCTCTTAAGACTCAGCTTCTTGATATTGAAGAAGAATCTTCTGCTGATGGTCAAGAGGATGAGATGAATGAGGATGAGTTTGCTTTATTCACCAAGTTTCAGCAATGGAACAGATTTAACAAAAGAAATTTCAGAGGAGGTAACAGCTCCAGAAATTTTGTCAGCAAAAAGGATGATCAGAAGAACTGCTTCAACTGTAAGAAGCCAGGACACTTTATTGCTGATTGTCCAGAAATGTCTGCTAAAGACAAAAGCAAAAGATACAGCTCAAAGAAGCAACAATTCAAGAGCAGATTGAAAAAGAGTCTGATGGCTACTTTTGAAGAGCTATCATCTGAGGAAGAAGTTGAGGAAGAAGAAGAGGCAAATCTAGCTCTGATGGCTTCAGCTGACTCAGATGTAGACTCAGACGATGAATCAGAATCAGGATCAGATTCTGAAGTAACTGATGAGGTATTTTCTGACTGCTCTAAATCTCAACTTATAACTGCACTTAACAAGGTCATTGAGAAACATCTCAGAGTGTTGGGTAAACAAAAAGTTTTTCAAGAAAAGCTCAACACTCTGACTGAACAAGCAGAACATTTTCAAGGTCTGTATCAAGAAACTCTGAATAGAGTAAATGACTTTGAAAAGGGTTGTGCTGTTTGTCACAAACCTATTGATGAGCAGGAAATAGCTCTTCAACAGTTTGTGCATCTCAACCTTGGGAAGAGCAAAGCTGCTAATAGAATTTATAATGTTTTAAGACATAGAGGAGAAGGACTTGGCTATGAATATGGTAGAACATATTCAAAGCTAAAAACCTATCCCAAAAAGGTTGGAAAATCTTGGGTTTACTATGTTGTACCTCAGAGTGAAGAAGGAAAGAAATTTGGTACTTTGGAAGATGAGGACAATAATCTGAGAGATTTGGGAAATGACAACTCAGAGGAACCAAGTTCCTCAGGATCTGGGAAGAAAAGCTCAGAAGATAAAAGCTATTCAGAACTTGACAGTATTAGTTCAGATGTTCTGAAAGTTTCAAAATCTGAGGCTTCAACTTCTGGAACCAGAGGAATTCTAGTTCATGAGAAAAGTCAACCTAAAGGCTCAGAAATTCTTAAAAGAAAGTCAAACCTCAAACCTCAGAGGCAACATAGGACTAAGGTTATTTATGATTCTAGAGTCAGTAAATATAACCAGTCAAATCAATGGACTGGTGATAAATACAAACTCTGGAAGCATAAACAATCCAAGTCCTGGAATAATAACAGAACTCAAACTAAGAAACATTTTCAAAAGAGTTATTATTCCAAACCAAAATCTTTCTCTCACACTCAACAACACAGTAAACATTTGTGGACTAACAAGCGAGGACCCAGAAGATGGGTACCAAAAGCTGAAATTATGTACCATTCAGATTTACCAACTAGGAAAGGATATGTCCTACCTAGTGTGTGGAAACAAGTCTTATGCAAGGGAAGAAGGGCTTATGTCCTAGATCAATGGCTGACAAGTTCTCAAGTTAACAATCAGAACTTGGGAAATGAAGAGGAAGAATACTGGGATGACTTTATCATTAACATTGATGAAGAGTTCCATCGCAATGATTAAAGTTGTTTCTCATACAGCCTGCCACTCAAAGAAATATCATGAAACATTCATGGTATCTGGATAGTGGATGTTCAAGGCATATGACTGGTGACAAACAACTATTTTCCAAGCTGACTATGAAAGAAGGAGGATCTGTTGGCTTTGGAGGTAATCAAAAAGGAAAGATAATAGGTACAGGTACAGTAGGTAATTCTTCCCTATCTATTAATGATGTTTGGTTAGTAGATGGACTCAAACATAACCTATTGAGCATAAGTCAATTTTGCGACAATGGTTATGTAGTTGTCTTTAATAAGGAATCATGTACTGTGTCTAAACAATCTGATAACTCCATGATATTCAAAGGTCTGAGAAAGAACAATGTTTATAAAATTAATCTTTCTGATTTGAATGAACAAAAAGTGATGTGTCTTTTGACCTTGAGTGAAGAAAAATGGATCTGGCATAAGAGGTTAGGCCATGCTAACTGGAGGTTAATCTCTAAGCTTAGCAAGCTTGACCTTGTCAGAGGTTTACCTAAAATCAAATATCACTCAAATACACTTTGTGGTTCATGTCAAAAAGGAAAGATTACAAAATCTTCTTTTAAACCTAAGAACATTGTCTCTACCTCAAGACCATTGGAACTTCTTCACATTGATCTTTTTGGGCCAGTTCAAACTGCCTCTATCAATGGAAAGAAGTATGGATTAGTAATTGTTGATGATTACAGTAGATGGACTTGGGTAAAATTCCTAAGAACAAAAGATGAAGCTTATGATGAGTTTAGCATCTTCTGCAAACAAATTCAAAATGAAAAAGGCTACACTATTTTAAAAGTTAGAAGTGATCATGGTGGAGAATTTGAAAATGAACCTTTTGAAAACTTTTGTGAAAAATATGGCATTCTGCATGAATTCTCTTCTCCTAGAACTCCTCAACAAAATGGGGTTGTAGAAAGGAAGAATAGAACTCTGCAAGAAATGGCCAGAACCATGATGCATGAAACAAATGTAGCAAAGTTTTTATGGGCAGAAGCTGTAAACACAGCATGTTATGTTCAAAATAGAATCTATATCAGATCTAAGTTGAACAAAACTGCTTATGAATTGTTCAAAGGAAGAAAACCTGATATTTCTTATTTTCATCAGTTTGGATGTACGTGTTACATTTTAAATAACAAAGTCCATCTAAAGAAATTTGATGCTAGAGGTTACAAGGGTATCTTTATAGGATACTCTGAACGCTCAAAAGCATACAGACTGTATATTTCTGAAACACATACTGTGGAAGAAAGTATGCATGTCAAATTTGATGACAAAGAGCCTGACCAAGTGTCAGAGCTTGTGGAAGGTTTGTCTAGATTTCAGGTATCAGAGGATCAATATTCAGATATTCCAAACTACTCAGAACATCCATTTTCTGAAGAACCTCTGAACACAATAGTTCCTACAGACTCTGAACAACCAAGAACTGAAGCATCTGCTGAACCTAATGTTGATGAGTCTGAAGATGATGAGCCCCCAAGAAATACTTTCAAATACAAGTCATCACATCCAGAGGAACTGATTTTAGGCAACAAGGATAGTCCAAGGAAGACAAGATCTCAACTGAGAAATGAGGAATCATTAGTTGGTCTTATTTCAATGATGGAACCTTCAAAGATTGATGAAGCTCTGAAGGATGATGCTTGGATTGTAGCAATGCAAGAAGAGCTGAATCAATTCCAAAGGAATGATGTATGGACTCTAGTGCCCAAACCTTCACACAAGAACATTATTGGAACAAAATGGGTATTCAGAAACAAGCTGAATGAACAAGGTGAAGTGGTAAGAAACAAGGCTAGATTGGTTGCACAAGGGTATAGTCAACAAGAGGGGATTGACTATACTGAAACCTTTGCACCAGTTGCTAGACTTGAAGCAATCAGGTTACTTCTATCTTATGCTGTTAATCATGGAATAACTTTGTATCAGATGGATGTTAAAAGTGCCTTCTTAAATGGTTTCATTTCTGAAGAAGTGTATGTTAAGCAACCTCCTGGTTTTGAAGATGTCTCAAACCCAGAACATGTTTTTAAATTGAAGAAATCACTGTATGGTCTGAAACAAGCTCCAAGAGCTTGGTATGATAGACTCAGTAATTTCCTTCTTGAAAAGGGTTTTGAAAAAGGAAAGGTTGACTGCACACTCTTTAGAAAAACAACCAAAGAAGACATTTTAATTATTCAAATTTATGTTGATGATATTATTTTTGGTTCTACTAATGCTGCTTTGTGCAAGAATTTTTCTAAGATAATGCAGGATGAATTTGAAATGAGCATGATGGGAGAGTTGAAGTTCTTTCTTGGAATTCAAATCAATCAGAAGAAGGAAGGAACTTATGTTCATCAATCAAAATACACTAAAGAACTTCTGAAGAAATTCAATCTAGATGACTGCAAGATAATGAATACTCCTATGCATCCAACTACCAACATGGGCAAGTCAGATGATGAAGGAAAAGTAGATCAAAAGGTCTACAGAGGTATGATTGGTTCCTTACTCTATCTGACAGCCTCTAGACCAGATATTTTATTCAGTGTTTGCTTATGTGCAAGATTCCAGTCAGATCCTAGAGAATCTCATCTTACAGCTGTAAAGAGAATCTTTAGGTATCTGAAAGGAACAACTAATCTTGGACTTCTCTATAAGAAATCCAATGATTATGTGCTAAATGGATTCTGTGATGCTGACTATGCTGGAGATAAAATTGAAAGAAAATCCACAAGTGGCAATTGTCAATTTGTTGGTGAAAACCTTATCTCCTGAGCTAGTAAAAGACAAACTACTATAGCTTTGTCTACAGCAGAAGCAGAATACATTTCAGCAGCTAAGTGTTGCACACAACTACTCTGGTTAAAATATCAGTTAGAAGATTATCAGGTAAGCAGTAACAATATTCCTTTATATTGTGATAACACTGCAGCCATTCATTTATCTAAAAATCCTATTCTACACTCTAGAGCCAAACATATTGAAATTAAACACCATTTTATCAGAGATTATGTTCAGAGAGGCATTATAGATATTAAGTTTGTTGATACTGAAAATCAATGGGCTGATATATTTACTAAAGCTTTATCTGTTGAAAGATTTGATTTTATAAAGAAACATCTGAACATGTTTTCAATCTCTGAATGAAAATTTTTTTTGGCAATTAAAGTGTAAAAGGTTAAGTATATCAGAACTTATGATTCAGATCATCTGAAACACAAGCTCTGAAGTACCTAACCCTAATAGAGATTTTTAAATAACTCAGAGGCTCTGAACTATTTAAGTGGGAAACGTTTAGTATTCACTGCTGAACAGTTGTCCATTAAAATAGCAGTTACCGAGTAAATTTCTGCACGTGGTCTACGTGTGTCAGGTAGTGGGTGGTTAATGATGATTTTTGGTATTCAACTTTCTGTCAATTAGCGTAACTTCCCAAATTTGCTATTTTCGTGTTAACTGTGTGCATTTAAATAAAACTTACACAATACACTTGCACACTATTCACTTTCACAACCTACACTTTCATATTCTCTCTAAACCTCCAACAAACTTTCTTTCTCTCTCGTTAGTTTTCCAAACCTTACCCTAATCTCCAACAATGGCTGGTACTTCATCTTCTTCGTCAAAAAGGATTCCACCGTTTATTTTCAAGAACCTTCAGATTGTTGGGAACGAGATGGAATTCCCAGAGTCTGAACTCACATTTCTGTCAGAAAAGATAGTTGATTTCGACGGTTTGAAAGCTAATGGTTTCGACGTTAAGCCGTACTTTATCACTCAAGGTTGGGATAAGTACTTCGACATGCTTAACGGTCCTATCTACCCAGATTTGTTGAAGAAATTCTGGATGAAAGCAAAGGGTTTGATAAGCATGAAGCTAAGAAGGAAGAGCTTGCTGCAATAGAAAGGAATCCTAGTCTGAAGGGTAAAACTAGGAAGGAAATGGGTTTGCTGGATTATACAGGTGTACAGATTAGGTCAAATATCTGTGGGATGAACATGGCACTCTCGCCTATCCATTTCAATGCTCTTCTTGGTCTGCCTAACTCTGGGATAGAGTTAGATGTGTTTGAAAAGGATACAAGATTCAGAGATGATCTTCTGCATCTCATATGCACAGACTTCTCCTTAAAAGGGAAAGTAAAGGGTTTGACTGATGAATGTCGAGTTCTTTTCAAGATCATCATAGCAGCTATCAGTCCAAGGGTTGGTGGGACTGATACAATCTCCTGGACGCATCGTCATCTGCTGTATTTCCTTCTGACAGGAAAGAAGGTAAATCTGGGAGATTACTTCTTTGAAAGGATTTGTGAAGCCATCTTTGCAAGTAAATCTCAGAGGAAAACTACTATAGTTTATCCTAGGCTGTTGTCAGACCTTCTGCATCAAGGTCATGTTGTTCAGAACTTGAAGAAATTCCACCCTGAATTGGTTGAGAAGAAGTTTTATCCAGAAATTCTGAACGCCAATTTTCTGTCCAAGATGCGTTTGATTGCATCTAAGCCTGTTGCTCCCCCACAAGAGTTCACTGTTAGACCTGAAGATCGTATGTATGTAGAAGGCTACCCAGTTATATCTGAAGCTGATGCTGAGCATGTGATTCAGGACTACTTAGAAGTGCTCAGACAAGAAGGTTTGGTTGTTGATAGAAGTATGGTTCCTCCAGCTCCTGTAAACATGTATAACCCTAAGAGGAAACCAAAGAGAAAGGCTGAAGCTCAAGCTGATCTTCCTAAGCCAGATCTTCTGGTTCAGAAGAAGATTAAGGTAGAAAAAGCTATGGTTGAGCAAAGGACTAAGAGGAAGCATGAAGAATCTGCTACCAAGGCTGCTGAAGGAGCTTCCAAAGAGCCTATTGTTATTGAGGAAGACAGTTCAGAAAGTTCATCTGAAGGATCTACATCAGAAGATGAGACTGAATCTGATGAGGAGACTCTTGCTGCTAGTTTGAGGAAAAGACCTGCTTCTACTTCCAAAGATAAAGGTAAATCTTCTAAGTATGTCTTCAATAAAAATGAGATTGGATTAGGTTACACCAAACCGCTCAAAACTGTTTTACCAACCTCTGATATTCCAACCTCTGATAACCCCTTATCTGAACTAGAAAAACATTTGAGCCCTGACCCTCTTAATAATCACCCTCCTTCTCATGAAACTCAACACAAATCTAGCTCACCTCCTAAATCTCAATCACCTCAACCTCAACCTAACATTCCACCATCTGAACCTCAACCAAATATTCCTGTCACTGAACCAAACTCCCCTATCAAACAACCTTCTCCACAAAAATCTCCTAACCCAACTCCTGAACAAATTGCTCCTGAACCAACACCTGACCATAAATCTCCTGAACCATCTCCTGAACATATCTACCCTGAATCCACTTCTGATATCTCATCATCTGAACCAACCCCTGAACCCCATCCTAATCCAAGTACTGAACATGCTTCTCCTGAGCGTATTCATACTTGTGCCCCCAAGCCTTCAGAGGCAGAAGTTGTTATTTTTGACAACCCTGCCAATGAAACACCCAACCTCTCTACCATTCCCAATCCTTCACCATCATCATCCAACCCTTTTGGTAATCTATCCGCTCAGATTCATGAAGACTTAGTTAGATTATCTCTGCTTAAGGACAGGTTTCTAGTTTGTCCTTCTGATGTGGACTTGGAAGTTTCTAGCATTAAGGCAAGGCTTTGCAATGCTTTGGATAGTGCTGCTGAAGAAATTAAGGCTGTTGTTGGTAAGAGGGACTTGGATTTGATAAGCTTCTTGAAGGATAGTATGGCTCGGGCTGAATTGAAAAGGTTAACCATGTTCAATCATGCTGGATTTGAACTTGCTAGGCTGGAAGAAATTGCTGCTGTTGAGCATCGTCTGAATGCCTTCAAAGTCATCTGGATAGACTCCAAGCTGTTTCCGAATCTTAAAGCTCAGAGGTCTGAGTCTGAAAGGTTAGAAGAAGCTGCTGCTAGAGTTGCCGAGTTGGCAAATGAGCTACATAATGAGGATGTCACAGAAGAGGATGTACTGAATGTGCTGAACCAGGATGATGTCCTGATGATTGATTACCCAGAGGAAGGTGAACCCTCTGATAAAGGCAAGGCACCCTTGGTTGAAGAACAAGTGCCTATGGTTGAAGATCAAGCTCCTGCTGTGGCTGATCAATTGCAGATACTTCAAGAAGCCCTGAGGGAACAGCAAGAAGGTTTAGAACGTCAAAGAGCTGCTCAAGAGACATTGGAAACCAAGGTGGATGGTTTAGTTTCCAATGTGGGATCCTTGAATGATAAATTCGACCAACTCCTAGCCTTTCTTAAGAAACCCTAGGATTCTCTGCACTTGTTTTAAGCTTTATTTTTTATCTTCTGAACACTTTATCTGGTTTATCTATTTTAAGTTGTTTTGTTTATGTTTTGCTTGCTTACTTCTTTCTTGTTCACTTGGTATTTATATTGTCTTGATAAATAAGAACATAAGAACACAAGATGTTTTTTTTAAAAACGAAAATTTTTTATTAATGCTCCAACAATGTTGAGTACATTGGTAAAAAGAAAAAGAAAAACAGACAACCTAATCCTAATCAGATGGATAATACTCAGAGGAAATCTCAGATTTCTCCTCAGCATCCTCTGATGAAATCTCTATGGGATCTGGGTTTTGTGCTTCTTCTTCTTCTTCTTGTTCCTCTTCTGGAACATAGCTAGCCAAGAACTCAACATAGTCAGCATCATCTTCATTCTCTTCAGCTTCAGAGTCTGATGAGATGATTATTATCTCCGCATCTTGTGGTTTCTTGTTATCTTCTTTATCTTTCTCATCGTCTTCGCGTTTCTCTTCGTTCTTCCTTCTCTTAAACTCAGCGATGCGTAAACTGAATCTTTTCATTATTCCTACCTTCTCTTGCTTCACTTGTTTATTCTTGTTTTTATGTGAAGCAGGCATGTTAACTTGTTCCTTTTTATAAACCTTTGAGCGCGTTGGTTTTCGTTTTTTGAAATTAATTCACCTTTGTAACAACCACTCTTCTTCTTTGACTGTCTTGATTATATCAATTTTTTTTACTTTTTGATAATGACAAAAGGGGGAGTAGTTACGCATTAATTGATAAGTGATAAGCTCAAAACTGAAACCACGCTTTTATCCGATCTCGCTTTTATCCGTTAAATTAAAAGTTGTTACTTTTAAGTTGTTTTACGTATTTCAATGCGGAGACTAAGTTAGTTGAAACTAAAATAAATTTCATAAGTAAGGATAAGTTAAGAGTGCAATTTTAACTTAGCCTTATGAGACTTAGGGGGAGAGCTTGCAAACCTCTCACTCTGAAGAAAGATATGAAACTTATTTTATTTCAAAATTATCTTAATCTTATACTAAATTAAAATATCATGGATAAAACATAAAGTTCAGACTTTATGAAGTATCAATCTTAGGGGGAGCTTGCAAACCTCATAAACCTAAGAGAAACATGATAAGTTAATTTAACAACAATTGTCAATTAATACTGATGTTTGTCATCATCAAAAAGGGGGAGATTGTTGGAACAAAATTGATTTAAGAATGTTTGCCCCTAAATCTATAAAGGTTTTGATGATAACAAAGTATTAATTAACAATTGGAAGGACTAAAAATTTATTTTGAGTGCGCAGATATAAGCATCATATAAGCTCTGAGTGAAGTTCAGAGGATGTGAATTCAGAAGTTCACAAGCGCTCAGAAGATGTTGGACTTCAGAAGTTACAACATTCAGAGGATGAAGTCTTCAGAACTTCTTGTCTGTCTACAAGCTTCATCAACCTCTGAAGATCTCTTTGAAAGCTGTGAAGATTCTCTTTGTTAGTCAACTCTTCTACCAATGAAGAAAAGGACCTTTCAAGCCTGATCAGTTCAGCTACCTCTGTTTTGTCTGTCCTAACTTGAGAACGTGGGTCTTCAGTTTTGTTAGCTGAATAAGGAAAGTCCACTCTGCAGTAGTCAAAGTACCTGAAACTCTTTCTTAGTTTTGGATACAACCAACTGCATCAAGACAGACTGCTTGAAGACAAAAGATTATCAACTCCAACGGTTCTTTTTTTGCAACGACTCTTTTCTAGTGGTATATATATACTAGAAGATTCAGCTACATCATATATACAATTATCAAGATTTGAACGTGCGCTGAACAAACTCTGAACTCTGTGTTATACAAGCTCTGAACCTCTGTCAAGTGTTTTTGCACTTTAGCCAAATACTCTGTACTACTTTGTATTTGCTCACTTTAGGTTCATCTAAGAGCATTTGTATATTTTTTATATACTTTACTATTTACTTGAGGAAACTTAAGCTTGTGTGCTTAAGTGTGAAACTTAAGCTTGTGTGCTTAAGTGTGAAGTCTTAAGCTTGTGTGCTTAAGCATTGTTGAGAAGTCTCTTGCTTGTGTGCTTGAGCAGGTGTAATCTTGTGTGATTATAGTGAACTCCCTTGGAAGTGCAAGGGGACTGGACTACTCTCGTTTTGTGAGAGGAACCAGTATAAATTGCTTGTGTGATCTCTCTCTCTCTTTATCTTGTTATTTATTGTGTTACTTTTCCGCTGCAATCGTAGTTGAGTTAAGAACTTGAAAAAGTTTTAACTTAGCTAAAACACAATTCAACCCCCCCCTTCTTGTGTTTTCACACCTTCATATATATATATATATATATATATATATATATATATATATATATATATATATATATATATATATATATAGTTAGGATCCGTTGACACCAGATGTCAAAGTTTAATTTGACACCAAATCTCAACCGTATATTTTATTTAATCAAAGGCTCATAATAATTTCTAAATTAACACACTTTTATTTATGGTATATCCTTTCCACTCAATCAATCTTATTTATTTCAATCATTCAAAAACCTAATTCCCTTTAAAGGCACGCTGAATTTCCTTACCAGATAGTATAACGTAGCAAAGTTTGAAAATATGAGAGAAACCCTAAAAAAAAAAGAGATTGTCTCTTCTCCTCATCGATTTCAATTACACAGTATAGACAACTCTTAATTTTTTGGTGCACTCAATAGCCAGCAATTCAAATTAATTTAAAGGAGTTTTCATTATACAAAAACCATAAAACTAATTTTATTGAGCAGTGTCACAATATAAATTTGGCATAAATTTCTTCATGCTGTTATATATCGATGCAAGGAATTAACCAACGGAAATAGATATGCAGACAAGAATAATGTTAACGGGTGTGTGGTGTGTATAATAAATTTTCCATAAGATTATAAGGAATGTAATGATGCACCAATAATACTATATGCGATTGAGGGAAAGATACACCGTATAAATTATTATGAGCCTTTGATTAAATAAAATATACGGTTGAGATTTGGTGTCAAACTAAACTTTGACACCTGGTGTCAACGGAACCTAACTCATATATATATATATATATATATATATATATATATATATATATATATATATATATATATATATATATATATATATATATATATATAAGGGATTTGATTTTCGCACCCTCTAAAATTCCTCACGCACCTCTTGAAAAGACTAAACTAACTCCCCCGCCTTCTAAAATGTGAGTGTTGTTTGCATTCTAGAAATAAAGTGGGTAAAAAAGTCACCGTTTGGAATGCATCCACCCCCTAGGAGAAATTTTGAAAAAAAAACATGTTCGCCTTCTATATGGCGAATACTCTCTTATGTGTTTGCTTACTAGAAGGTGAACACGTCTTATATATAAGGTGTGTCACCTTCTTCCCCCCATTTATGCAAGTTGAAAATAAGGTGAAAAACAAAACCACAAAAACTCTCAATCCCCAATACGCGAAAATTCGTCCAAAATGAAGGATGCTACTCATTTGCGGTCGAAATAATCAAGGAATTAAAGATTAACATAAGGTAAGCACACATTTGATCTTTTCTTGCATTTTTCTGCATTTTTATTTTTGCGACTGTGTTCATTCGCTTTCTGGTTGGCGAAATGTGTCTAAGGTGTTCGCCTTCCAGAAAATGAATGCTCTTAATGCTGGTTTGTTTTTTTTTGTTGTTTTGGTTGATCATTAGTTGCTTTATTATTTTTATTTTTTTTTATGTTTTTTATTTTGTTAAACTTAACCTTAAAAATTTATGAATACCATCATAAGTTAGGAAATCATAACCCAATCAAGATGACTTGTTTGGTAACATTCGCCAAAATGTCACTGTTCCCTTCGACAACCAATTATAGGTATTCATGATGTTGGACATTAATATATACTATTCCTTGATGATATTTTTTTCTTTATCATGATATTGATATTAAGTCTCCATCACCCAATCGTCGGAGAATCTGTGGAGCACACAAAATGAGTTATTCCTTTCAACCGAATTTTTTCTATGAGTATGAGTTATTAATCGAACTTCTGTTGTAACCAAAAAAAAAAAAATTGAACTTCTGACCACATGTTTAAAGGGACCAAAATTCTTATTACTTGGACAAATTTATTATTAGTCGTTCATGATAATTTACGAATCTTATAAATTAATGTTGAATGAGTTTAATTCTAGTAGCTAAAAATAAATTGGACTTCAAGTTAACTGTTAGTAATTGGTGTAAAGTAAAGTTTGTTTTAATATATTTTGTTTAAATTTAAATATTTGATAAAATTTTAGAATTTACCTTATGGTAGAGTTTAGCATAAAGTTTCCTTCCTACGTAATAAACAATAATTATTAGATTTTTTCAATTTTAATCAAAATGTGAGTAAAATTTGAATTCAACATACCTTTGAGCAAGCACAAATCCAAACTGATTTTGCTTGTATATGTGTCCACGTACGATGTTATTTTTGGGTGATTTATCCGCTAAAAATATAAGAAATTGGACAAGACAATTCAAATTGTACCGTGTTTGATTGTACTCCAAAAGATAGAAAAGGAACAATATATGCCAGGAAAACTGATCATTAGGTTCATTGCATATTTAATGTATCTAATCTAAATTGTGTTGTGTTAATATATTTTGTTTAAATTAATTTATATTTTGATTGTACTTCAAGTTTTATTCACCAAACATCGTATAAGACAAAAAATTGTTCAATATCATAAAAGTTTATTCTGTATTGTTCCGTCATATATTGTTCTGTCTTGTGCTATTATGTCCGGTACTTATCATTTAATCTACAAACGCACCCTTTATACATTAGATTAGTCAATGCATAATAGTAATTTCAAATTTGGGGGAAAAGTCTTCATGCGATTTTTATGAGTGAACTGTATTGAGAGAGTTTGAGGAAGCGTCGAGAGCAACTATGAATTAATCAATAATTTATGACCATTGATCAAAACAAGTATGAGTTCAACAATTATAGACCAAAAACAGAAAACTACTAAAGTGTGTGTCGATTTCAAGTGTATATTTGCCGAAAATAGTTTAACAAAAGTAACTACCATGACCGTGGTCTGTCACAAAAGGTCTTTCTTTCGTTTATTTTTACATGCAAATTAACTTTCAAGTCATTTACTTCTCGAAATTTTTTTTTCCTACCCCAACAATCTTCACTTTACCCCAACATTTTTTTAAAAATACCCAATATACCCTTATTAAAAATTAATATATTTTAAAAAAACAATTTTTGTCGTATTATACTGTTCCGGTAGAATTTTCATCCTCACGAAAAACTGTTCCGGTAAGCAATTATCCATACCGGTAAGTTAACTTTACCGGTACACTTTTTTAACAGTGTTCCGGTATGTTAATTTTACCGGTACACTTTTTATAACGTTTCCGGTATGTTTATTTTACCGGTACACTTTTTAAAAAGTGTTCCGGTACGTTAATGTTACCGGCACACTTTTTAAAAAGTCTACCGGTATGTTAATTATATTTCGTTTATCATTATACATACCGGTACACTTTTTTAGAGTGTTCCGGTAGTCAAAGTGTTCCGGTATGTAATAAGTGTACCGGTATGTTATTCTTAATTTTTTTAATTTTAATTTATTTTTTTATTTTTAAACAGATATGGCTTATCTCGGCGATACAAGTCAAATGTTGGTAGATACTACGGATGTTTTTACAACTCATCAAAAATTTGCTACCCCAGATGATATTGTCAAATGGGCTCGAGATGTTGGAGATGCCAATAAAGTCGGTATTATCATTACTCGGTCGGATAAAAAGAACGGAATAAGAGGAAGAAATGACAAGTTGATTTTGGGTTGTGACAAAGGTGGAAAGTATGACTCTTCAGAAAGTTCCACGACATCTGCATCGAAAAAGTGTAACTGTCCATTTAAAATTAGAGCTGCACCTTCAACAGATGGTTCAGGATGGAAAGTTCAGGTTATTCATGGAGTTCACAACCACGGGCTACCTGACCAATATCATGGTCATCCTCGCAAGGCACGTTTAACCGCTGATGAAAACAAACGTGTTCAAGATTTGACAAAGCGTAAAGTAGCACCAAGACACATTGTTTTAGATTTGAAAGATCAAAATCCAGAGTCTGTTGTTGATGCCACACTTGTATATAGGAAAAGACACATGATGCAAATACAGGAAAGAGGCTCCAGAACAGAGCTGCAACACTTGCTGCAGTTGTTAGATGATGCAAAATATGTCAGCTGGAATAGAAGAAAAGATGATGGCTCCGATGTTTTGAGTGATATTTTTTGGGCGCATCCAGATTCAATCAAGTTGTTGAACTTGTTTCCCATTGTTTTGGTTATGGACTGCACATACAAAACTAATAAATATAGACAGCCACTACTTGAAATTACTGGCATTACGTCAACTAACATGACATTTGCTGTTGGATTTGCTTACATGAAATCTGAGAAGACGGACAATTATCATTGGGCGTTAGGTAAGCTGAAGCAATTGATTACAAAGCAAGATATATTTCCTAGAGTAATTTTGACTGATAGGGAGCTTGCTTTGATGAATGCAATTAAAGATATATTTCCACATACTACTAATATGCTTTGTACGTGGCACATAATCAAAAATGTGAATGCGAGATGCACCGTGCAAATACCTAAGGATATGAAACAGAAGGTGAAAAATTTGTGGAGAGATGTTGTTGAAAGTCCGGATGAGGTGGAGTATCAGCAACGGTTGAATGCGTTTCAGCAAGCATGTGTTAATTCAAGCAATTTTGTCGAATATGTCAATAACACCTGGTTGGCCCCTCACAAAGAACAATTTGTTGAAGCATGGACCAATCGAGTGATGCATTTAGGAAACACAACGACTAATAGGTATAATTTTTTTATTTTAAAATTGAAATTATATTTTTCTTTTTTTGGCGTTTAATTGACTATTGTTTGCAATTTGATATTTAGAGTTGAGTCTGCACATTGAAGACTGAAGAAAATGTTGGAACACAGCAAAGAAGACTTATGCAAGTGTTTGGAAGGCATGAATGACAACATAAGACTAGAAGTTGACAAAATAAAGAAGTCTTTTCAAAAAAGTTTTTACTATACAGAAAAGACACATAGCAGTCCATTTTTTCAATATTTGAGAAACTTTGTCTCCAGGGCCGCTATGACACTAATTTCTGATGAAATGGAGAGAATTGGCATTGTTGGAACAAATAAAAACTTGTGTGGTTGCAAACTTAGGTCAACATGTGAGTTGCCTTGTGCTTGTGAATTGAGTGGATATACAACCAGCGGTGTACCGATACCGTTAGATTCAGTTCACGGTCACTGGAAGAAATTAACTATGGAAGAACCATTGGAGGATGACACAGAGGATGGATATGAGTTGGACATGAGTAATGCAATGGAGGCCATATGGACTCGATTTCGGTCACTTGATATTGTTGGTAAAAGAGCGTTGAAGAGTAAAGTGTTTGAACTTGCTTATCCAGCCTCAAGTTCATTGTGTCCACCACCTGAAAAAATAAAAACCAGAGGAGGAGTGAAGAACAAATATAAAGGCAAAGCACCAAAAGGTTATGATGTGTATCGTGATCCATCATACTTTGAACACGTTGAAAGAGAATATGGTGATTCACAAGGTTACTAATTTATTTTTTTGATAATATAGTTATTGCTTATATTTTTATGTCTATATTCTATTATTATATATTCAACTTTTTTTGTTTTTACATAAATCTAGGTACATCGAAGAGGTTGTGTACACAACAATCACAGTCATCTCAGAAGGAACTATCTCAACCCTCTCAGAAGCAACAATCTCAACCATCTCAGAAACAACTATCTCAGATGTCTAAAAAACTGACATCTCAGAAATATTTGGGGCAATTTCCTGATCATATGCATCCACATATTGTTCACATTGCTGATGTGCTTGAAGATGGAAATTGTGGTTTTAGAGCTGTTGCATCTTTACTTGGTTACACAGAGGAAGGTTGGTCCATCGTCCCCCGGGAGTTAGATGAAGAGCTTAGAAATAATAACAATTTGTATGAGAAATTATTCAGACAAGATTTGCAGGTTGTGAGAGATTCGTTGGTAGCAATTAGATGGTTCACCATACCTGCTATGGGTTACTTGGTAGCAAATAGGTATAATGTCGTTCTCGTCACGTTGGGTAAACCTAGTAAGACTTTCTTTCCTATGATGACTTCATATTCCTCTTCAGCAAGGTTTTTTTGTATTGGTTTTGTCAATGGAAATCATTGGGTTCCGGTAAACATGTCAAAGGGGTTTCCGTTGCCCGAAGTTACAGCTGATTGGAAGAAATTTTGTTCACATGAAGCAAGGTCTTGGATGTCAAACTTAAACGGACGCCTACAATATTGGAACCTTCTAAATCCTCCGGTGAAACCTCTTAGTGGTGTTATGTCTGTTGAATAATTTTTAATTGTTTATTTTATGTCGAATATTTATATTACTTATGTTTTATCAAATATCTAAATTCGTTAGTAACGTTTATTGTGTTAAAAAATATTTTATGTCAATAAAATGCAATGCCTACTTTAGCAACGTTATTTGTGTCAAAAAATAATGTATTGAAGTATAAAAAACATTTGATCGATAAAGTTCATAATCTAAATAAAGTACACGATATAGTAAAAATAGTTCAACAAAATACACAATCCAAAAATAAAAGTACATAAACCAGTGTTCAAAAAAACATAACAATAAAAAACTAGTCATGGGTATGCACCACGACATACATCTAGTGCAAAAAAAAGCTCCTCAAAATCCTCATCATCCCTATCAGCGTCTATCCTCGTAAGAAATGTCTCAAGCGCGCCTCGAGCCATACCTCTCCATCTCCGCTCACGCTGTAGTGCAGTTTCTTGTGGTGCATCATCTGCTGGTGCATCGTCTACTGGGGCATATGGTGCTGGTGCATCGTCTACTGGGGCATCTGGTGCAGGTGCAGGTGCAGGTGCATAGTGCGGAACTGGTGGTGCTCTATGTGGTCCATCAACAGGGCGACACAGTCTAGGATGTGATACCCTATAGTACCAGGACATGTAATCAGGTACAGTCTCACTAGCATATGTCACTGGACGTGTCGGCTGAAGGATCCGATCAACGGACGCGTGATAACCAATCTAGTCGCTATCAATATCAGAGTAGGCAGGAGCTAGAGGTGGTGGTGGTGGTATATACTGTACAAATCCAAATTGCCTAATACACCTCTCGGGCAAGTAAGGAACTACCGTGGATCCACGCAGATGACCACTATACAGAGTAATCAGATCAAAAGGAATGCTACCTCTGTGAGTCTCAAACGGACGCCATATCACGTCATCAGGGGTCAGTGCATCCAATATAGGCCGATAATCGGGGAGCTTGGTCTTCCCTTGCTTATACATCCACCGCATAGCTCGAGGAAATCCAGGATTATCACAATTAAGATCCGACTGAGCCCGCCTACCAAGGGTAGGAAAATACTCGTGGATCCAACACTGTTACAAAAAAGAAAAAAAAGAAAATTGTTAACAACGCAACAAAGAGAAAAGAAAATTAAATTACGCAACAAAGATAAAAACAAAATTTAATTGCACAGCAAAGAGAAAAAAAATTTAATTACGCAATATTTAAATTATGTCTTTGTAGTGAGTGTCGCATACCTGAAGAAGTGTCGCATACCCTGCAAGGGCCCTCGTAGAAAACATGGATGCATCGTTCAAGTTATCGTATAAACAAACTAATGCAATACTGGCCCACGAATATGTATGGACTGCAGACAAATCACTAAACAGAAGTAGCCATTTGGCATCCACACGTGTATAACTCTTATCGGCCAGAATGGTAGATCCCACCAACATCAACATCCATGCCCTAGCTGCGCAGTCATATTTCCCGTAGAAATTGGCATTCCTATTATAACTCTCATATAGCCACTGCTGTGAAAAATAACCACCCCTCTGCGCTACAGTCTCTCGCAATGCAAATTCATACTCCTCTCCTAACAACTCAACTGCAAGTTCCGCAGCTTGTTCTTGAGAAACTGATACAGGAGTATAAAACTGACCCCTAACAGGTAGATGCAGAAGACATGCCACATCGTCCAAAGTAATAGTCATCTCGCCGAACGGCATGTGAAATGACGATGTCTCAGGGTGCCACCTCTCAACAAATGCGGATATAAGCTGCGGATCAGTAAATTTCAAGCTAGTCCGCTCAAGCCATCACAACCCCGAAATATTCAACCACCCTTGAATAACTTGAGGATGGTAATCAGGAATCCTGTCAGCTAACTTTCTTCCTAAAGATACTATTTGTAGCTCAATTTTGTCACCTTCGACACGTTCCTACATATATTTAATAAAAAAACATTGTGAATAATAAATTAGACCGGATAATTGGATGCATATCATAAGACATTGAAAATGAACTATAATAATATTTTAACACTAAATTTGTATGTAAAATAAGGATTTAATAGTTGTAACGAGAGTATAAACAATACAAATTAAAAAAAATGATCAATATAACTTAACAAATAATAACAAAAAAAACAAAGTAGTACCTGACCAAACCATACATGACGAGCAACATGATGCTCGTATCGAGTCAAAAGACTCGTATCGATCGGCCCTCCAGGCCAAGCCTGCTGCACAGCCTGCTCCTCAACCTGCTCCTGATGCACTGGCGGCATCTCATCGTCTTCCGGCTCCTCCTGATGTGGCCGAGACTCTCCGCGTCCTCTGTTATGCCTAATTCTACCGTCTCCTCCTCTTGTACGCACCACTGAAAAAAAAAATTTAAAAAAAAATAAAAAATCACTGTGAACCGGTACACTTTTTTAAAAGTGTACCGGTATGTAATATGAAACTCAGACGTCGAATGCATACCGGTACACTTTTTTTTCAAGTGTACCGGTATGAATATGCATACCGGTACACTCGAAAAAAAGTGTACCGGTATGAATATTCATACCGGTACACTTTTTTTCGAGTGTACCGGTAAAGAAATCAAACCGGCACACTTCGAAAAAGTGTACCGGTATGTAAAATTGCACTTACTCTCTCAAATTCGCCAAACTCACACCGGAACACTTTTTGACTAGGGTAAATAATGATTTTTTTTTTCTTCAGATTTACATTATATATGAGGGTATATTTGTCATTTTAAATAGGATTGTTGGGGTAAAGTGAAGATTGTTGGGGTAGGAAAAAAAATTTTCTTACTTCTCGCATTTTCATTCAAAGTTTTTTTTATTCCAAGCATTTAAATTCATGCAAATTTTAAATAAACCTATAAATTCACTCACCTTTTATATTAAGTCATTTAAATTTGAGTTAATTAACTATCACTCTTTTTCAACTAATTTCTCTCTTTAAATTCAAATTTGTTTCGGAGATATATTCAAAACTATATATGCATTAATAATTACTATAGAAAATAATTACAAATGAATAAAAAACACAAAAAAAAAGTTGTACTATTAATATTTTTGAATGGTAAAATTAATTCTCTTAAAACCAATTCATGTATACACGTTAACCAAATATTACTACTATGTACTTTTCAAAAGATACTTAAGAATTCTTCAAAAAAGATACTTAAGAAATAAAGAAAAATTTATTCACATAAATAGATTTAATAAACTTGCGCACATAGTTCTTTGTACATATCCATATTTAAGACAAGTAACATTTTCTGTGGGTTGTGTTTCAGGCTTTAAGGGTTTGGTGGGGCCGAAAACACTTCCGTGTTCAACTTTCCTATTTTTGTTGTTTTTAAACTTTTGTCCATTGTTTTGACAAAAACAATTTGCCCAAAGTTATGCTCTAATCAATGGTGTTTCTTCTAACTATCTCTTCTACTAATTTATTACAATAATAATGTTTCTTAGTAAAAAAGAAAAACTTCATGCATAGTACTTTATTTTTATTTGAATATATAAGAACTGAACCCATAACCTCTATTATTTTATCCAAACATTTTACCACTAGACTAAATTTAGTGATTTTCATGCATAGTATTTCGTTAATACTCTCTTACTTAAATATGTAAGAAAATGTTAGATTAATAAATTTATTTTGGGTGTGTTTGATAAGTTAAAGAATAAGTATTGGACAAAATAGTACAAGACAGAACAACACAACACATGACAGAAAAGCACAGAACAACCTTTTGTGATATTGAACAATTTTTTGTCTTATACAATATTTGGTTAACAAAATGATATTTTGATATTTTTGACAACTTGTACTGCCGACAAATAGTTGTGTTGTGGTTTAGTGAGAGACAAAATTTTCTGTTTTTGTCCTGTCCATTCCTTCCAGTTTGTCCAGTTCCTGAAACAGTTTTACAATCAAACACAGTAGAACTAGAGTTGTCATATCTAGTCCCGTATTGTTTAGCAGATCAAACAAACCATTTATACCAAAAATTCATTATAAAAAAACACATTAACCAATTGAACTCAATTTCTTAGTTAATCAAATATCAATCTCGGTGATATCCACATGACTCATAAGTATAATGCTCATCATTAAAGACCATGATAGTCTATTTAATTTGTTAAAAACAAGTTTTTTTTTCCTTCTAAACTACCCATTCATAATTTGAAGGTATTTACCCATCAATTAATGAGAATAAGTCATATATATGCGAAATCAAAGTTAGTTACGAGCTAGTTGTAGATACCACATTCAAATTTACTTATATGGCTTATTCACACATGTTGTGAAGTAGGCTTCATCTAAAAATAAATACTTGACAGCATAATATAATACTAAATAATATACGACAAAGTTTTAAAATATTGATCAACCGACTATAACTTATTCATTACTCCCTCCGGCCTTAATTGTAAGGAAATATTTATTTTTCATGTTTATTGTACAACTGATGTATCTGATCTATATTAATAAATTTAAAAAGTTAATATCTACTTATAATTAAAATCCGATGGAGTAGTTACTTATATTAATTTAACTTTCAAATTCTTCCATACAATTCTCTCACAACACACAAATTCGAATTCTTCCGCATGACTCTTCTTTAACCTAAACTCATTAATCAATTGTATTAACTATTCAAATATACACCATCCGTGACAATATATAAGCAAAAATCATCTTTTTATGTTCATTGCATATTCAATGTATCTAATCTATATTATATGTCAGATACATTAATTATGTAATGAACCTAGAAATATGATTTTTACTTATATATTGTCACGGAGGGAGTATACTATTTAGCAGCACCCTTACCGTAAAATCTCTGTTTTTTTATTTTTTGATTGAACTGTAAAAATTTCATATACGTGCAAGTTAGATATTTCAACAGAAAAAAACAGACACATTTATTACGACAGCAAATGATGAAGTTATATAAATAGAGTAATCTAAGTTAAGAATTAAGATTGGGTTGTCTAAAATCAATAATCATTATAAGACATGTATTTAACAACGTTATCTCCACATGTCATAAAGTGATTGGTTATTTAGATATTCTCAAAATAATCTTAAATACATGTCCCAATTTAGTTGACTATTTTCTCACCTCTCCCAATTTCAACCTGAACCTCAAACTTCATCATCATCGTGTCATATACAAACACACCAAAAATCACCACCACACAAAAAACCACGTAGTATCAATAAAAGATAAACGAATCTTTGTTGCTGTTGTTGTTTCAAGTTTCAACACAAACTCAATATGAACAACAACAACATCAACAAAAACAAGAACCCATTTTGAATTTGAATTCTTTTTTTCTCTCTTCAATTGAATGGAGCTTTCTCTAACACTAACACCAAACCCTTCTTCAACTTCACTCTCTCACTTTTCCAAGCTATGTGAATTTCATCAAAGGAAGAAAAGAGTAACCTTTTTGGATTCTTCAAGAGTAGTTTCACTTCGTTGTATTAAAGCTTCTGCAGAACGAACCGGTGATACAATTGATGACAGGGGAGAGACTCGAACCGGGTTCACTACACCGGCTGCTATGGAAGTAACAACCACATTCAACCGTGGATTCAATGATGCTTCTGCTGCTGATTTTCCTGTTTGGGAAAAAATTGGTGCTGTTGTTAGACTCAGCTATGGAATCGGTGAGAACTTTTTGAAACAAATTTTGGAACTTTTTGGATACCCTTTTGATTACTTTTACTGAAAAACTAATTTTTAGCTTATTGGGCCAAATAGAAAAGGAAAACTAAACTTTATGTTTTTGCTTTTAATTGAATCTATGTTTTTCCAAAATGGGAAATTTTGATTTTATTTATGGAGGATTTTAGTTGGATTTAAATATTTGTGTGCCTGCAATTTGGATTTTGATGAATTGATTTGTTTCAGGGATTTATGGTGCTATGGCTGTTGCGGGGAGTTTTATATGTTCGATAACTGGAATTGATTCTCTTGGGGGTTTTCATTTATCATTAGATGCTATTCTTGAAGGGCTTGGATATGCAGTTCCTCCAATTATGGCTCTTCTTTTTATACTTGATGTAAGTTTGTTCATTTAGACAATTATGATTAGGTTGTGTGTTTGTGTGTGCGCTCGCGTGTGTGTTTGTGTGGTGTTTTAACTTCCTTCGATCCAATATTTTGGTTCAAGTGGAAATGACCTTTTTGAAACTTAGATAAACTAATTTGAACTTATCTACTAGTGACATAAGAACTTGTGAGACTATTTGATAGAGCTTAGTTGCACAGCGTATGACATGTCCATCAGCTATTTTCAGCTTATTTCCGTAAACTATCCATGATAGCTTATGAAAACAACTTATATACAATTTGAATTTGTCATCAAAATAGCTTATACATATGCACTTACTAGTATATGATAAATGCTTTTGCTATAAGTGTTTAATTAGGTTGTTTATCCAAATATTAATCTTTAGGATGCTATATATTTGTTGGAATATTTTTTGTAAGAAATGGGAACTTGTACGTTTCCCTTGTTATTTGGTTTCCTTGTTGAATTGAATTGAGCTTTCATCAACGTGGTGATTATTAGGACGAAGTTGTTAAGCTATCACCCCATGCTCGTGCCATTAGAGATGTAGAGGATGAAGAACTATGGAGTTTTTTCTATGGGATGTCACCTTTGCAGGTAATTTGATAAAACTTGCTTGCTTTGGTATAATAAATCATCTTTAATCTAGTGTAACCATTAAGATTAATGTAATTTGGTTTTAATTTACAGTTTATACTGATGGTTGCTGCAAGTTCAGTAGGAGAGGAGCTCTTCTATAGGGCTGCAGTTCAGGTTTGTTTTGTAGCTTCTATGCCCGTATTTGATTGTATCTGCCAAGAGATGCTTGTATTTCTCGGTTCATCGAGTTTTCAAAAAGAAAAAAAAAACGTTACCAGATAATTAGTTAGAGTATTGTAGCTATGATTGGATCAGATTACATATATATTAAATATGAATGATGATTGTGTGTTAAGAAATTTCTCTCATTCTCTCATTTTCCTCCAACAAAGAATACTTTCAATGTGTTTGGTGTAAGCTTGTTCATAAGATGAATAACGTTAGTTTCATAAAGACAATTTCATTTTGTGAATAAAAGAAGAAATTTGCTGGTTTAATAGTCTTCATAGAATACTATATCTTAGCTTTAATAACTTATATTTGAAACTTCTACAGGGGGCACTTGCTGATATATTTTTACGAGGCAGTGATCTTATACAAGATGTTCGAGGAATGGCGTCTTTGGTATGTGTACCATTTTCTTACCTTTTCCTTCTTATACTATAAGGGTGAGCGTTGGTGCAATGATAAGGTTACTAGTTGCTACTGATTTGACATAACAGCCATTGGTTCTAGTCGCAGAAACAACCCTCTCGGCTCTCAAGGCTGAAGGCTGTGTACATCTTACCCTATTTAATGCCCTTGGCCACCCTTTCATTACTTTTTATGTTGCAAATATTTCAAACTAAGAATTTCATTCCGGTAACTGACCAGCATTTTATACGGTAATATGCAGTCAGGGGTGCTGCCTCCATTTGTTCCATTTGCTCAGGCGCTTGCAGCTGTACTTACTGCTATCCTTACTGGTTCTCTCTATTATGTGGCTGCCTCTCCGAAAGGTTACTTTTTCTTATATCCCATTTTTATTTTCCCTTTTATGTAGCTTATTTTTCCTAGTTTGTTCTCTGCCTGACTAATGATTAACGCTTCTTTTCTCCCTCTCTTTCAGATCCTACCTACATTGTTGCGCCGGTTTTACAATCTCCCTCTAGTCGACAAGATTTGAAAAAGCTGTTTGAAGGTTCAATCCTATTCTCGTACTGTTGAATGTTATATTCAATTCATACAAATGTCGTCATCATTCTTGTTTTCCCGAACATTGTTTCATCGTATCTTAACCTGATCATCCACTTCATTTTGGTTTGCAGCATGGTATGAGAAAAGGCAAATGAAGAAAATCTATTCTCCACTTCTAGAAGGGCTGTTGGCTCTCTACCTCGGTTTCGAGTGGATCCAAGTAATACCATTTGTTGTCTTTTTAAAATATTCATTAATTTTTTGTCTTAAGATTTCTATGGAATGAAACTGATTTGTGGATGTTTGGAATTTTTACTTTACAGACAGATAATATTCTTTCTCCCATTATCACACATGGGATTTACTCCACTGTTATATTGGGACATGGCCTTTGGAAGATACACGACCACAAGCGAAGACTACGGCAAAGAATCCAAAAACTCAAATCAGAAGAAAAAAATTTCAACTAAATTTTGAAATGATCTTCATGACAGATTTTGGTGAAAAATTTGTATATGTATTAGAGTTGTTAATAATGTAAAGAGAATATGTGTATAATTATGTGTTAGTTGAGGTCTCATACATACAGAAGATGCAAAGTTTTGATTACACTATAGGATTCTCTAATTTAGAATCATCAATGTTTTTGCTGTTTTGTAATAAAATTGGATAATCCAAAAGTTGGATTAATGCAATAAAATATCATATATGTTTTGTTTTTAGCTTCTGGGAAAAAAACACAATAGGATTGGAGGGATTCTGAACAACACGAGAAAAGAAGAGAAATCATCATCTCAATGATATAGTTGTGATAACTTTGTCTCTATCGGCTCTTATAACCTATCATTCTCTCTCATCTAAATAATTTTATTTAATTGTCTATAAGCTCGTTTGGATTAGCTTATTTTTGAACTTATTCAAACTGCTTATGTAAATAAATAATTTTTTATCTATTATTATAAGTTAGTTTATGATAAAATAGTTTATAAAAATATAATTTTTACCGGTGGAAACTTATAAAATAGCATAAAACTTAATTTATATTGCATAAGCTGTTTGTATAAGCTGAAAAATAAGCTAATCCAAACAAACCTATATCTCTCTTAAATACACTGAATCATTTCTAGTAAGTTGGGACCAGCTTAAAGAAATGATGTTGATCTGGAAGAAACTTCCTCCACACCTCCAATGTCCACATTCAAAGAAACATGTATTGTGTCATTTAGGATTATACTTTTAGACAAAATATGCCGTTTGAAAGTAGTTGTTCCAAAATAAGTGTAGATTATATAAATGTGGAATGAAAAGTAGTCCCAATTGATTTTATTACTTGTTCCAGCCATATAAAATTGAAATTACTTTTCATAGACTGACGGTGTAAAATCTTTTTGCACATGCATCCAAACAAATCCACACAGTAAATATTTTTAAAGACATCTTAGGAACTAAATTTAAACAGTGGACTGTTCCTTCATCTTGTAAATGTTGAAGAAAATTTAGCAACAACAAACTAATTATCATTTGCATAATTTTAACCAATATTAATCTCAACAAGACATCTTCATAGGCCACTAGACACTTGGTACTATTAGTTCCTCTGCAATTCTCAATCTTTCAACAAGACATCTTCATAGGCCACTAGACACTTGGTACTATTAGTTCCTCTGCAATTCTCAATCTTCCAATTGCGCGATGATGCTTGCAAACACCCGGTACCCTTGGGCCATATCTGTAAATAGACAATACTCATTCTGGGCATGGTACGTTGCCATCAGACCTGCACATGACATGGAATGCAGTAAGTACTTTATAAACTTTCAAATTTAATATATACATAAATTTGTTCTTAGGCAGATCATACCATAGCCAACACTCTGAACATCAAAACCTTCATCCTGTGACAGAGAAAAGAGGTTAAGTAAGAAACAAGTAATACACATCTTTCATGGACAACAAAGAGAATATATCTTCACCTTAAGTTCCCGAATAAGAGGCAAACTCCCAGTAATTGAGAAAGGCTTCAAGGAGCCAACTATTTCTTCAGTTGCTTTGCATAAAACTTTGAAACCTCTAGAATTGAGATCACAAGCAATTCCGGACATAGCTTCGTCAAAAGTTAGAGTAAGGCTGTAAAAGAGGAGCAATCAAGGAGCAAGGGAACCATAACTAGTTAAAGAAAATCTATAAAGAAGAAAAAAACCAATCAAGAGATCGAAACAAAATTATCAAGTCATTACATATTCGAAAGTAAAACAAACTCTTTGATAACACTAAATCTAAAGATGTCAACACAACTCTTGAGCAGAGCGGATTTCTTTGTTAGATTCAAGCCAATTTAACAAATAAGGATAAAAGCCTCACCTCCCCCTTAAGTTTTCATCAGATAGGACATATTTTGAAACTGGACCCCGAGTTTCTAGCTTCTGTACATTCTCGTTAATGTCGTCGACATATTCTTGCAGCTTCTTTATTACATCCTTCACACTGAACAAATCATTAGAACATTGGGCATGAAAATTCATAAAAAACCAAACTCTTTCACATGTTTGCTTCTATCTGTAGTCTGTATATTTAGCAATTGCAAGAAACTAGTAAAATAGAAGAGCAAAAAGTGAGTCCAAAGCTTCCAAAAGTTTGATATATGGCCACACTATATAAGATGTAACTTACTTGTAGAATGGAGTTAATCTGCAACAAACAAACATAAAAAGATATATCAGTAAAGCCGCATTAATAATAAAAAAAAAATCCTTGTTTAATTCTAAGCAGGAGAATAAACCTGACATCTCCTGAAACGGTACATTCCCCTGGAATTTGGTTGATTCCACCTCCAGGATCTGCAATAGGCAATGCAATTATGACAATTGAAGGGTTTTGTTTTTCATTAAAATAATCAAGTATGAAAATAGTTACTCAGTCAGTTAGATCCCAAAACTTACAACTCCATTGGGTTGGTTTCATGGTGGAAGGGGTTGCAAACCCATAAACCTGTTCCTGAGGATGAGGTGGGAAGTCCTTGTAAAATTTCAGCTGGATTTCCTTTACTGCATCCATGGCTAGCTCAAGCGGATTTATAGCCTACAAGTAACATAACATGTAAGATAATTTTACAACTGCAATACCTACCAGTCAAGACAGCATCTTGATTGCAGATTGGGAATCATATTATTCATCCTTAACTTGGATCAAATTCATGAATACTCTTAAGACGGAGAACTAATTTTCTTAATTTCTTGACGAAACCATCCGCATAAACATTTATATTCATACACAATATTTATATATTAATCAAGGAAAGTTTGTAAAAGGAAATCGTAAAAGAGGAAACTTAATAGAAGATACTTTCCAACACTCCCACCTCAAGTTAGCGCATTCAAGTTGTAAGCACCAATCATGCTACAAATGAACTAAATCTGATCACTACAGTTGATGAACTCGAGAAATTTCCTAAGATAGATCTTTTTCTCTGATTAAATGAGAACCGATTTCTCTTAAGTTTGGTTCTTCATGAAAAACTGGGTTTCACGCAATATGAAGAGCAGTTAACTACTATAAGTCCCAGCTTCCACTGGACAGGTCATAGACAGGACCCTTAAGTTAATCAAGTGAAACTGAAACTCATCAATATGCATAATCGTCAAGCTAATATTTGCATGATTGAATTGTTCTTAAATTAACTAAAGCCCTATCACTGTATCACATATTACTTACAAGCTCCAAGTACCACAATTTAACTACCTCTACAGAGGCTCGTAGTTATTAAGTTTGGTTCCCTTCTGAACTAAATTGACTAAAGCACTGCATTCTTCTCACAGGTTCTGATATTATAGTAGGATGCATATAGCAATGCATCTCTGTCTTTAAATGGCTACATTTATGTGGCATCCTTTACATGAGAAGATATTCTTTTTATTTAAAATGATTACAGATCTTTCATCCTAACATTATTTTAGCAGGAGGATGACTGGATGGGACAGACATTTTTCATTATTTCACCGAAAAGTCATGGATACAATTATAACTATATGCAGATCTCAACAGAACTCCTTATGTTTACTCATATGCATGCTATAGGTTCTCAGAGGATCCGGACTAAAAACTATGTTAGATGGACCAAAACAAGACAGAACATATCATATGATCCTCCTCTGAGCTATATTCTATTTGATACACAATAGAAGTAGATCAGAACATTCCAGACACAATTACATGAAAAATCATAATAAGAATCCAGACACTAACGTAAGAGCATACCTTCCTTCAAAAAATAAAAATAAAAAATAAGAGCATACCTTGTGAGCTAATCCACTATGAAAGAGCTTCCCAGTGACATGAAGTTTCCAAGGTATCATACCACCAGTGCCAACACAAGGTTGTTTATCCGCCGTATCGATCCAAAACCTGAGCAAAAAAATGCACAAATTAAAACCTACAAATATATCACAATTGGAATCAAAATAGCTACTATAAAGAACAGAAATAAATTTATGCATCATAAAGTATTGACACATGACATAATAAGTAATCGACTGTAACCATATATATCGGTATTGTGTCAGACACGGAACATGTCTTTGATCTGAAGTGTCGGTGCTACATAGGTTTTGCATGCAACAAGAGATTTTCTAGTAAATACTAACAACTTACAAAGGACCGTCCTTTAGCTTATTGAGTAACCCATCTTGAACAAGTGCATCAACACCAACTCCAGTAATAGCAGAATTCTCTTCATTGGCTATAAAAACAGCAACAACAGTTGATTTCAAATTCGGCTTAGTTTCAGCAAGCTTCTTCATCAACTCAGTAACAAGTGCAACATGTCCCAAACAATCAGTAGTTCCCCGTCCCCTAAGTTTATCGCCGTCGATGCTCAAACTAAACGGATCAAAATCCTTCACATTAACACCAAATTCAAAACACACTCAATATAATAAATCCATAAATGCATGTGTCAAATAAACAAACAAAAACTGATGTATCTTGTCTATATTATCGAACAGATGCATAAATTATTGAATGAATCTAAAAAGTGATTACATACCCAATCATTGGGATTTGCGGTGACGACATCCATGTGACAACCAACAAAGGAAAGGATCTTGCCGGGAACGGTACCAGGGTACTCGACGATGAGATTACCTCTGCCGGGAAAATATGTGACATGGTTGATGATTAAGGGACCACCGCCGGTGGTGGTGCTTAACGGCGAGAGAGAGTTTAAGACATGTTTGACTACTCTGTCTTCTTCAGGAATGAGTTCTGGTGGATTGTTCTGAACATATCTGGATTCAGAGATTAGGTTTGAGAGAAGGGATATGAATGAATCCTTCTCTAAGTTTCCTAATGTTTGTAGCAAATTCGTCGTTGTAGCCATTTCAATTCAATTTCGTAGTAAGTCTTATTCTTCTTCCTCTGTTTCCTCTTTCGCTTCTAATGTTCTAACTTTGTTACTTCAAACTTTGGGTAAAGGTAACCGTAACAACAGGTTGAGTTTCGGTTCATTCTCTATTGGGCTGCGCAAATGGGCCATCGATGAGTCCATTGTGGCCCATATATTTTTTCTTAGATGGTTGCTCTTCGTCTCCTGAATTGCTCACACTAAAAAACACAATACTAGAAAATATCTTCCTGTAAAATTTGTACTACTAGGAGATATGTTCCGGTAGATGGAGGACGCGGATAATTCTGATCAATTTACGAGGGCGAATAGCAATCATATTTTTTTCTTATACAATTTTAAAACTATAATAGTGCTAGTGGTATGAGTACCATTGTCCGTTTGGTTCTATGGAAAGAAAGTGGGAGGAAAGAAAATTACGCAAATCAATGCATGAAATTGGACTAAAGTTAGTTTAGTCTAAATTCATGCATTGATTTGCGAAATTTTATTTCCTCTCACTTTCTATCAATTTGCTGTATATGCAATACTACAAACAAAGGGTCATAAATTACTTATGCAAAAAAAAAAGGTCATAATTCAATAACTTGATTACAATTCAATTCACAACATAAAATCAAATCAATCAATTGTAACTGGTTGCTAAGCAATTTGAGGGCTCTACAACATTTGTGGTTTGCAGACATACATGTGATTAAAAATAACATGCAATTGCAGTGCGATGCAGTTGCACAAACTAGCACGTCAACAATATTATGGTCGCACTTGTGGATGAAGACTGTAGTTTGAAACCATGGTCCACTACAACAAATCCTAATCATTTTTATTATCAGTACCTGACCTACTCTGAATCTTCTAATTGAGCGATGATGCTCGCTAACACCCGGTATCCTTGGGACATATCTGTAAAAAGACAATACTCATTCTTGGCATGGTAAGTTTCCATCAAACCTGGACATAATTAATGTGAAATGCAATGAGAAAGTACTTTATAAACTTCCAAATACAGAAATTTGTTCTTAGGTAGATCATACCATAGCCACAAGCCTGAACATCAAAAC
Source organism: Trifolium pratense (assembly GCF_020283565.1). Taxonomy (NCBI): domain Eukaryota; kingdom Viridiplantae; phylum Streptophyta; class Magnoliopsida; order Fabales; family Fabaceae; genus Trifolium; species Trifolium pratense. The sequence goes on along the minus strand of NC_060060.1, from coordinate 64,973,190 downwards.
CTTCATCCTGTGACAGAAAAAAGCTTAAGTAGTAAGAAATAAGTAATACAAAAGTTTTCATGGACAACAATGAGATTAAATTTTCACCTGAAGTTCCCTGATGAGAGGTAAATTCCCAGCAACTGAGAAAGGCTTTACATTCCCAACTACTTCCTCAGTTGCTTTGCATAAAACATGGAAACCTCTAGAATTGAGATCACAAGCAACACCGGACGAAACCTCATCAAAACTTAGAGTAAGACTGTAAAAGAGGAACAATGAAATCCAATCAAGAGTTGGAAACAAAATTGATAATACAATCTGTTGAGTAAGGTTAGAAAGCCACACCTCCCCCTTAAATTTTCATCAGATAGGACATATTTTGAAACCGGACCCCGAGTTTCTAGCTTCTGTATGTTGTCATTAATGTCGTCCACGTATTCTTGCAGCTTCTTCATTACATCCTTCACACTGAACAAGTTTTTAGAGCATTGTGTATGAAAATTTGTATAAACAATAAATAAGTTGAAAGATGTAATTTTTGTCTTATCTTCCAAAAGACTATATAATATGTAACTTACTTGTAGAATGGAGTTAACCTGCAACAAACAAGCACAAGAAAATATATCAGTAATAATACTGCACATAAAAAATTGCATTGAATAATTCTAATTAAGGAGGGGAATAAACCTGACATCTCCTGAAATAGTACATTCTCCTGGAATTTGGTTGATTACACCTCCAGGATCTGGGGTAAGGAATACAATGTAATGAAATTGAAGGGTTTATATTTCACATTTCATTAAAATAATGAATTTATAATTGCTTTAGACACTTACAACTCCATTGGGTTGGTTTCATGGTTGAAGGGATTGTAAACCCATAAACCTGTTCCTTAGGATGAGGTGGGAAATCCTTGTAAAATTGCAGCTGGATTTCCTTTATAGCATCCATGGCTACCTCCAATGGATTTATAGCCTACAAACAGCAAAATATATAATATAAGTATTCTAAGCAGACGCAACTCCGTATTTGTGTTACAAAAATACTTCTTGACCGTATAAACGCGTTTCCAAGGTCAGTAATATAAGAGCAATGGAGCATACCTTGTCACATAATCCACTATGAAAAAGTTTCCCAGTGACATGAAGTTTCCAAGGTATCATACCAGAAGTTCCAACACACGGTTGTTTATCAGCCGTGTCAATCCAAAACCTGAACAATAATTGGAAATAAATTAGCCACAATAACGAACAAAAATTGTGTCATATATATCAGACACTCAATAGTCAATGCATCTTTAACTTGAAGTGTCGGAAGGTGCTACATAGATTTTGTATGCATCAGATAGATTTTGAAGTAAAAAATGACTTACATGGGACCTTCCTTTAGCTTATTGAGAAGACCATCTTGAACAAGTGCATCAATACCAACTCCTGTTATAACAACATCCTCTTCATTTGCTATAAAAACAGCAACAACATTCGATTTCAAATTTGGCTTGGTTTCTCCAAGCTTCCTCATGAGTTCAGTAACAAGTGCAACATGTCCCAAACAATCAGTAGTTCCTCGTCCCCTAAGTTTATCACCATCGATGCTCAAAGTAAACGGATCAAAATCCTTCACAAACACCAAATTCAAGTTATTCCACACACTTAATATAAAATAAAATATTGGTTCTAAGATAGATAAATAAATACTCACAATTCCACCTTGAAATAATAGGGGTCTAACATTTATATCGTGAAATTTGCGAATAGGTAAATTATGTCGAACAATTTAGTCATTCTGCTAACTTAAATTTAATTTAGTGTCAAATTAGCTCTCAAATTATATTACTTACTATCAAATTAGCTTCTAAATTAGTCTTTGAATTATATTACTTACCGTCATCAAATTAGTCCTTACGAGTTAATAAAATGTCCAATTAGTTGTCCGACATAATTCAAACTCGGGTTTTTTTTTTTATTTTTTATCTTCATATATTCGCAAATTTCAAGGGTGCAAATGCATGATCCGTACATGTTTCATGGGTGAATTAGTGATTTACTCGTAAACAATGAATACCCAATCGTCGGGATTTGCAGTGACAACGTCCATATGACAACCAACAAAGGAGAGGATCTTTCCGGGAACGGTTCCAGGGTATTCAACAATGAGGTTACCTCTACCGGGAAAATATGTAACATGGTTGAGGATTAAAGGGCCACCGTCGGTAGTGGTGCTTAACGGTAAGAGGGAGTTTAAAACATGCTTCACTACTCTGTCCTCTTCAGGAACGAGTTCTGGTGGATTGTTCTGCAAGTATCTGGATTCATCCATCAGGTTGGATAGAAGGGATACAAATGAATCCCTCTCTAAGCTTCCTAATGTCTCCAACAACTTCGTCGTTGTAGCCATTGAATTTCTTCTTCTTCCTTTGTTCTGTTACAGTTACTTCAGACCTAAGAAAGAAAATGGTACAAAGAAAATTATATAAAAAAATGTGAACTGTAAAAGGTCCTTTTGTAATGTTAGGAAGAGTTCGGCAAAATTACTTAACAAAGAAAACGGTCCAATTAAAATGAAAATACATTAATATTATATTTCATATAAAAAAAATACATTTTAACTTGTGTGTGACATAGTTTAGTTGTTAGAGTGTAAAATTTAAAGCTTATGATTAGACCTCAAATATAGATTATGCATATCAGTATATGCATGGTCACTTGTTAAAGAAAAAAAAGCACATTTTAAAGTTTGTCTTAGATTTTTAAATCTGTTGGAATGATCTTCTTGTGGCTCCAGAATGATCCCTTGGCTTAAGATATATATATTGTCATGGAAAAACGACACCCTTTGCAACAATGTACAAGATTTGTAATCCAATCAACTCTTTTCAAATGAAATATAAATAAGATTTTATTTTACAATCATCTTCCTGATTTATACTTTTTTTTTTATTTTTAACTTATAAGAGGCTTTTGCAATTTTCACCAAAATTTTAAAAATTGGATACGAGATCCTGTCAGAACTTCAGATCAAGATTCAGCTGGCTGAACTGTAGAACCAGAAAATAAATTAGTAATAGTTACCGATGATTTCTCTTTAGGCCCATGTATTTTTTATACCCAAAAAATTTAATTTTGCAATTCAGGAAAAATTCGGTTAACAAAAACCGAAGGCAAAAAAAATTCGATTCGTAGAAATCGAAGTTTTTATTGAAGGGCAAAAAAGTAAGATCCAAGAAGGAAAGAGAACCATGGAAGATCTAAAGAAAAACCATCGTAATTACTTTGATACTTTGATAGAGACAACAAATAAACAATTTTTTTTAAAAAAAGACCCACTCTTAGCAAATAAAAAACAAGCCCATTAAAAAGTCCAATACGTTCGGCCTGCAATAAGCCCAGCTTGGGAGAAAAATAAATAGAGATTTTCATCTTTGGAACATGTTTGTGTATAGGAGTGGAAATATGCTAGGCCGAGCTAGACTTATTAACATAATTTTTTGAAAGTCTATTATGAAATGTTTTCCTTTTTAAAAATTTATTTTATTAGCATACCGTATGTCTTTATAGGCCAGTTTGACCTATTCTCACCCTTACTTGTGTGCCAAACATTTAATTTTTTAAATAATCAAGAATAATTTTAGGGAAAAAAAAAACATCGGCATCAATTGGGCTAACGCTAATTCACTTTTTTTAAGCAAATGGAGTGCAGAAGGATCTGCACATCCTAAATTGATTAAAATAAAATAAAAAACTACAAAAATTTCAGCATTTAATTCTTTATACAAAATATTTAATGTAGATTTTCACATTTAAAAGGAAAATTTAATTGTATGTGTCGGCTAGTAGAGCAACGCTAGATCCGACGCTTTTTATCCAAATTACCAACAATGTGCAGATTTTTTATGCAGCGCTAGATCCGGCTTATACACTAATGCAGATGGTACCAAAAAAATTCAGAATATCCGGCAACTTTTGCATATTCACATTTCTTTTTGCAATTACAATGATTTTATTTGCACTTCAATTTTATTATTGCATACTAGAATTGTTTTTAGAACTGACTATATATTAATTAGTATAAAATATAAGACAAATGCTAACAAGCACATGTAAAAAATTCAAATATAAAAAAAAATCATTTTAAAAGTTATGTATTCAAGTCTTAGAATTGATGTTAAATTATATTTTTAAAAATTTTCTTTTATTTTTCTTTTTAATTCGCTAATACGAGATCCAAAAAATTATTAGTCCTAAAAACAAAACACATCAATAAAGTATGTTGATGGATTTTAACTAGGTTTTTTTTTTTATTTCTTTGGTTCATTTGAACTACCAATTATTTATGCTTGTTCAGACAACATTAGCTTTACTCCGATCCAATCAGTTGAACCGGTAATCCAATTAGGGTTTAAAACAAGACTTTTTCAATGTTATAAAAGTGAGATTGAGAGACATGCATGTGATATGTGTTTATGAAATATGTAGCAAAATTGGAAATATAGAACAAAATAAAGTTTGAATTGAACAAAATAGAAATGAATTAATAAGTAGTAATTAAAAGCAATGTGATGTGATTATGAAAGTAGAAAAAGGCCAAGTGGGAAATGTCATAATCGGAATCTGGGGAAGCAAAGTATGTGTGAATTTGTGTGAGGGAAGTGTCACTATTAAGAACAGTCAATTGTTTAGAAGGAAGGGAAAGGAAAAAAAGAGACAAAGGAAAGCAGAGAGAGAGAGAGAGAGAGAGAGAGGGTTGGTTTGGTTCCATGCAGATGCAGATAAGGATAAGAGAAAGGCAATCATTACTCATTACTAATTTGAGCCCACACACTGATCACGACTACACCTCTCAATCCCACTTCCCACACCCTCTCTCACTTTTCATAATATATACTTTTTCTTTTAAGTAAATCAAAAAATCTGAATTTAAACTCTCATCTTTACCTATTAACATTTATCTATACTTACGAAACACTTTTCACAATAATTTACCCTTGCAAAAAATGCTTTTTAAGTTTTTATGTACCTTTCACTAATTATATGTTCTATGTATAACTGCATAATTTATTACAACCATGGTCTACAAGCACCTCCACATTTTTTTATGGCAAATTCTTATCTACCCATTCTGTTAAGATGGGCTGAGTTACCCATTTGAGTTGGCTTAATCTAAACCATCCAATCTATTTTCTATTATTTATGTAATGAAAATACAAACTTTGCAAAACTAGTAAGCTAAAATCTTGTAATTGCAAAACCACCCACACAAAATTAACACCGATGATTTTCGTTTCATGATTTCATCTACTTCAGGTTTGCAAATAAATTATTTTATTTTTTCATCTCTAATTCTTCTTTTCTTAATTTCTAGATAATTTTCGTTTTTATACCGTCAAAAAAGATAATTTTCGTTTTTTTTTCTTTTCAAAATTTCGAAACTTTAAATTGCAGTGAAATATTACAAGGCTCTTGTAGATCATGATTTTTCGAAACTAATGCCACAAATTTTGTGTTTTTTCAACAATCATAGAGGGAGTAATCTAAGAAAAACCTTTTCTTTTTATGGGTTCACAAAGTTCACAAATTTTGCTTTAAATCTCATGTTTTGATGTTTAAAACTTATAATTTTGTGTTATACATTGAATTCTGGTTGAAACCCACAAAAAATCGGACGAAATGGAGATGAAAAACCGAAGATAATGATGCTGGAGCAACAACCCGCGGTTTGACCCGGTTCTGGTATGGGTCGACCCGGCTGAGGTTGAAGGTGACACTGTTCATGCGCGTGTAAAGCCCACTCGCGAGTTAGAGAGAGTGAGGGAGAGTGTGATCGCTAGGAGCATCCGTTTTGTACGCCGTTTTTTGCGTTGCGTTTTATTTAATGAGATTTATTTTACTGATATTTTTTTTGAATTTTTTTAAGGCATTAAATTATTTTTATAAAATATAACAACTATATTAATTAATTAAAAACAAATTAAATAGTATTATTTTAAAAAAATATATCAGAAATATAATATCATATATTATGAGTTTTATGTTGATGTTCACTTTCCTTAATAGATATTGTATAACAATGTACGATTAATTATTGAGTCGTAGTTTATTCCGTTCTATATCTGTCTCTAATTATAACAACCTTCAAATTCTTGACAAAATCATACGATTAAATTCTATTTAAGAGACAAAAACTAAAAATTAAATTTTTTTAGCCTATTTTCGCGTCATGGAAACCAATTTAGGGGATCAAGTAATCAAATTACACGAACGTAGGGAACTAAAAACAGATAAACAATTCAATAATTGACTCGTTATTTCATGTGTTACGGTGTGTCGAGCTTCTCAAATTCTCAAACCTTTTAACTTCTTTGTTTAATAAATAATAATAAACTTTCATATTCTTTTGTAAAAAGTGTGGACCTTCTTAAATTCTCAAACCCTTTAACTTCTTTGTTTTAAAAAAAAATAAACTTACATATTCTTTTGTAAAAAAAAAAACATCTTAATTCTTTTTAAATAATTAATTATATTTACCGTCATAATATTTTTAACCTCAATCAGATATTATTTCGATTATATAAGGCAAAGCCCAACGTGCAAGCGAGCCCATTAAACCACACTCGACCCTAACTAGATAAGCATTTGGTGAGTACGACACGACGTCGACGACAACGACAACTAAAGGCTAGCTAGGCGAGTGGCACCCAAATCACGAAAAAGATGGAGTTATTCTAGTAAATTGGGATCAGACTTACCAAAATTAGTAAATTGTATGAATAATACACACAGTCAAATTGTGACAATAATTTTGAGACGGATTGAGTAACTACTTTCTTCTCACTTTCTCTCTCCCATATTTCTTCTAAAACAAACAAACCTTAAATAAATTTTCAAGTATATACATGATTTTGGCACAAAGGTAATTTTATAATTTATATAATCTAAAAAATCAAAATTCAATGAAAACTATGATATTTATTAAAATTTACAAAAATAGGAATATTAATTTAAATTCTATAAAAAACTAAATACACTTTTTTTACAATGATAATTTTATTATTTACAAATAAGATATACCATACCTCTTATTTAGCTCATCTAACATATATAATAGAGTTATTTGTTTGGTCACGATTTTTATAAAAAAACTTGATATTGTTTATTCAATGCCGCCAGTGATTTTTTATTTAAAATTATATATGATTATTTAATTAGTTAATAACAAAATCATTTATAAAATTATAAATTATTACAAAATAATTTAGAAAAAATGTTAATGGATATGAAATTATTTGAACGAGTAATTTTGTCATTTAAATAGAATACATATCTTACTATATTATTAGGAGGCATGTTTAAAATATTAATGAACGTGGAATCCTTTTATTTATATTTTTTATATATTAAAATAGAAAGCACATGTTAACAATTTTAGTCGTCTAAACGTTGCATAATCCTTTTATGCGTTTACATTATAGTTTAACTGACAAAAATGTCAAACTTGTTAGATTAGATGTCGTAATCGGAATTCGAACCCCGATCTCTCCATTTTGTGTGTGTTGAATTTTCAATAGTTTGCCATTTTGTCCATCTATAAAAAAATAAATTAAATTATCGGTCTTTATTTTATCTCAATTGGATTTGGATTCTCTCACAAAGTGGCAAACAATTGCTTCAGAGGTGATCTCAATTGGATTTGGATTCTCTCATGCTCTTTTGATGCTTCTCTCTCTCATTTTCCTCGTATAAGGGTGATGATTCATAAAGAAAGGGAAAAAATAGTTTAGAAAAGAGATAAAAAATGAAAAAATGGTTGAGTTTTTTTTTATAAGCCATAAATGGTTGAAATTGTAGTTCTTTTGATTGGACTAAACTAACTTTACCATAATTAACAAATTCAATTTTTTTCCATCAAACCATTCAATATATATACCTAATGACACTAAAAAATAAATTAAACATTTAAATTTTGACAATCAAACGATTCAATCTTATCAATTCAAAATTTAAGTTTCTAATTGATTGTTAAGTTAACATCTTTGTAAAAAAATAAGTTAGTTTTTAAAATAGAAATTAACAAAATTTCAAAAGGAATTTACTATTATACCAAAGTAATAATTAATAAAGTTTCAATTATTAAAAAAAAAAAAAGTTAAAGAAAAAATGTCACTAGTAAGGGTTGAACACACAACCTACTAGTCCCGGTTCGGGATGCGCTCAGTGACCACTGCGGCAAAGCATATGTTTGTTCATAAGTTTTGTTGCTTAATATATATACCATATACGCTGCGTCATTAACAAATGAGTCATCTTCAACCTTCGGCTGGTGTCAAAGTGACCCGGATTTTGACCCGTACATTTATATTCAAACTCGCAAGTTTCAGATCAATTTTAACAAAAAAACCACAACCCAGAAATATCATACAAATCAAATACTACCCAAATTTCTAATATTTTCTGATTTTAATTTCGATAAAGAAGTGTTAAATCAAATACTAAAATCAAAATCTAACAAAATATGAACAAGTATAAATATTCAGATTTGCTCAAGAACTACCCAAATTTGTTGAAGAAACGCCTGAATTTGATACCATAGTATGTTACCGATTGAATTTCTATAAGAATAAGAAGAAGCATTTAGTGAGAAGAAGAAGTAAAAAGAGAGTTTTTTTTGGAAATCCATAACAGGGGGAATATAGGTGAAGAAGATGGAAGAAAACGATAGAAAACCTTGAATTCCAACATGGATGAATTTTCAATTTTGTTTTTACTAGATGGGTGAATTTACAATTATTAAAAGTTGTAGTGACATAATTGAAAAATAACCACACTTTAATGAATGCACCACTATATTTGAGACATTTAGGATGGGCTGGTTGACCCATTTTTATGAAATGGGTAGGCAAGTTGTCACCTTTTTTTATTTTTTTTTACACCCAATAGTACAGTATCTTAGGTATGAGTGGTACTATACTTCAATAAATAGATTCAGTTTAGTGGTGATTGACGCTAAACTTGATAGGAAGGACCTCGATTGGTTCAATCCTTTGCAACTATTATCGGGAGAAGGCTGAAACCACTTGATGTCAAAATTTACTCCTGAGCCAGATTAAACTTGTGGTGAAAACCAAAATAAAAAATGATCTAGATTAAATTAAAATTGGCATATTTGTAATTGTACTCCTATTATCACTCTCATCATTGCGTCAAAAAAAAAAAAATTATCACTCTCATCACCCGCTTAAAAATGCGGAGTTGCAGATCACCATCTCTCATATTTATAAGTATGCAAATAAATAAGGCTACAAATGTTATGTGAGTTTAGTTGAATCGGCAGAGATATTGCGAATTTTACTTCGACTACGAAAATATAATTGTAATCATTAGATCAAACGCAAGTGTTAATGCATATAATATGTAAGTGTCGTAAACTTTGAGATATTAAATTTGACGAAAAAATCTGCATATATTATTGAGACTTTTTTTTCCCCGTGATTAACTACATAGTAAAATTAGAAGTTATATTATATATAGCAAACTATTTATTTATTTATTTTTTAATTTTCACAACTAATATTCAGCGTAATTTGATTTAGATGTCAGTTTTGTCATCAAGTGGCATAAATTCTCTCTCAATCACAGTTGCGGGGATCATATATCAATTATCACTGGATCAGCTACCTATCGGTTAGAGAACTAGTCTTTGATAATAATAAAATTTTAAAAATTATGTATTGTATACAAAGTAGCTTTAATTAGGTAGCATTTATGTGGTACCTAGTAAATGTAGGTTTATTCTTCCTGAGAAGCATTCTTTCTACTTCCAGGGAGTAATGTGAATGCACACACGAGACGGAGATGTAAAGAAAGAAAGAAACATTTACTATTTACTACTACAACACAAAGTAGTATTGGACACTGAATTCATGGTTGTGAGATCTCTGAACATCCATATCAGTTACGGAAACAAAGAGAGAGAAAACAAAGGGAGGGAGAGAGGGCAGTGTTCAGATTCAGAACCTGCCTTGCCTAAATAAATACAATGGGATATATGTCATATTTTAGGGAAACAAATCTACTGTTCATATTTTACTATTCACTGTCTCTATTCTCATTTCTTTTTTCCAAAAATATTTTACGCACATTGTTAGGATTTAAGCACATGATTCTATCGGCATTGATCCAATGATAGATTTTTTCTTTTTGGCCGCTTCACTCACCTATCAGTTTATAGCCTTCTCCTTTTCGACGGCTTCACTCACCTATCAGGGGGAGCACCTTAATCCAACCTATAGATAGCCCTTCCGTGACCCAACTCTCAATAAAAACACCAATTGTTAAGATTTAAGCATACGAGGAGGTCCAACCAAAAAAAATTATTCCAATAAATGGAAGAACTTCTTAACTTAAATACCACATTAAACGTTTTAAAATACTCGATGTGGAACTCATGACACACATCCAATTTTTAATATAACATGCAAGAAACAGGGTAAATTATATATATTGATAAAAAGAGGAATTCTAGTAATATGTATTATAGTTTTTATTTTTATTTTTTCTTACTATTTACATGTTGATCAACACATACTCAATAGACATGGTAAAAAGAAAGTGTGGGCATCAGAAATTGAATCCAAACTCTCACATAAAATGTTTTCGCAACCACAATTATTTTCAGTCAAACTATTAGCTTGTACTAACATCATAGACATGTATAGTAGGGTTACATAGGTTGTGGTTTAAAATTCTTTGTAGTATTTCTTTAACAAACCTAAATTCTTCTCCACAAATTTAACAATGCTTAACAATTTGAATCACCTCATTGTATTGTAAATACTTTGTTAGGAGTAATATATATAAGAATGTGAATACCAATCGTTAGTTGATTCATTGGTGATTGACGCAGAACTTAATAGGGAAGATTACAGTTCGATCCTCCACAACTGCGATCAGAAGGAGACTGAAATCACTTAATATCAGAACTACTGACGCCAAACCAGATTAAAATAAGAATGTGAATGATTATTAGTTTTCCAATTTAGAATAAGTAGAAGAGGGGACCAGTGAGTGAAGGACAAGAGCACATAGAGCCTAGAGGAAGATGAACAGTAATGTGGTGGCAAATGAGAGTTGGAAGCAGTCATATATGCTGCAGAGTCCATAAATATATGTGCTACCTCCTCTTAGCTGTCTACTCTGTCCTCTTCTCCTATGCTTTTCCTGGGGTCCTCCACAGTCTAATGCTAATTAGTGCTAATTCCAGTTGCTTGCATTGTTGTACTACTATACAGTACACTACTATTTATATTCTCATTGTCTTAAATTAATTTCATCTTAAAATCAATAGTTAAACATGTTAGTAGTAGTACCATCAATCAACAAATCAATTAAAATGCTAATTATAGTAAGAACTATAACTTAATCACGAATTATATATATCAACGTTGTTGAATCCTGTTGAAGATACTGAACATACATAACGTGACAAATTAATGTTTGAATTTTGACCGAGAGAAATATACATTTTTAGTATTGACGTATGTTGAATCTCTCGTGCATGTAATCTATGGAGGAAAAAAAAAGGAGTTTAGGATGAAATTTTAAATATTTGGCAGTAATTTATTTACTTTTTGATTGAACTTTAAATTATCAGATATCTATTTTCATGTGAACCACACTAGGATTGAGATCCAAAAAAATTGTAGAACTAAAAAATGTTTGAAAATCAAATAAAGAAAATAATTGAAGTAAATGTGAGAGAGTAATATAATTATGTATAAAAAGAATATTTGAACTTAATCTCATATATATGATTGTTACACTGGTCCCCTCTTTCAACACACATTATATGGTTTATAAAAATTATGTAAAGAAGCTTGTAGCAGTGAAACCGATCATTAACAGAGATACAGTATCTGCGTCTTAAAAAGTACTGCCAATGATAAAAGATTTACTTTACACTCTGATTCAATGCTGATTACTGAAGAGTGGCCTTCCTTTATAGTAGTGCAGAAACTTTTTTTTTTTTGAAAATTACTAAGCTGATTTATGTGCTTAAAGTGTGGCTAACATGATGAATATGTTATTTTCTGAGAGGTGTTTGTCACACACATATACAGAGATTGTGCAATGTAAGTAACACTGTAACAGGCTAGCAGCAGCCAATGTTATTGTTAACATCATACACAATGAGGATTTTCTACTTTTATATTTAGCACTTATTAATTAATTCTTGTAAAATATCACATTTACAGTCACACTCTAGATAAGTTAATTTTTAAATGACAAATATAATATATAGAAAAGATTAAAACGATCATAGTACAAAGAGCATAGCATCAGAGGTAACCACAAAGAGCAAACTAAAAACATAAATATAAAATCTGAAACGGTGACAAAAAGGCAGCTCCATACTCTAGATAAGATTTACTTTTTCTATAAGTTCTCTCTTATTCATTCACCGGAAGGTTGGTTTGTCATATTATTTGTAAGTGTTAAGAAGTCCCACATCAGATGTAAGATTGCATAAACATGAGTTTATAAAGTAGAAATAATCATCACTTTACAAACCGATTTTATAGGGTTGAATTAGGTCTAACTCTCAATTTTAAGATGGTATCAGAGTCTTTCCATAATTTTATTTAAAGTTAGTTTTGTAGAATTGAATTAGGTCAAACTCTCAATTCTAAGAGTAGGTATTTTGTTGTTTTATACTAATTTGAATGTTATAAGTTTTTTTATTTCAAGATGTTTGGTTTAAATTTGATGTACAAAGTCTACCATAAACATGTGCAAAGTGTGCTATATAGCCCGATCTCTATTTTTTGGAGCCTAAAAAGAATGGTAGTAGATCTCTAAAAAATATGAAAAGATTGATTAAAAAAAAGTAAAATAGAAAGGTCCAATATTTTTTGAATATGTATTTGTCAAAAAATAATTTGAAATGTCCAACTCAAAGTGGCTGGGATTCAGAAAAAATACAAAGTGAAAAAAAAAATACAATGAAAATTTGATCGATGTGTTTACTTCTATATTGCTAGAAGGGAGGGTTGTTTTATATTAGAATATGAATACTTTGTATGTTAGTTACAATGATGACTATTTTTTATGTTATTAATATTATTTACAATTTAAATAAGGATCGAATTGTTCTTTTAAAAAAATTGCATCTTTTTTATTAAGGGGTCTATTTTTAACATTCGAAATCGGACTTCCAAATAGTTGGAACCATCTCTACCGATATATTATACTATACCAATTTAAATCAATATTGTTTAGTAAAAAAAGAAAATGAGACTCTAGATCGTTCAATCTCTCACATTCACCATTTTGAATAACATTCAAATAGATTCGATAATATATATATATATATATTGAATGCGATATTTATTGGAAAAAACAAAATTCTCACATATGGTTTAAATTGAGTTTATAAAAAGTGATACACGTCACCTTTTAAGTCAATTTAAAATGATAAGTTAGACTAAATATAAATACTTATTAATATGTTATCACCATTATTTATGTCCGTGTATCAAATTCAATAGAAAAGAGATATAGTCTAAAACTCTTTTTTTATTAAAAATGACACCTATACATGAGGTGAAACGAATTTCGTTCGAGCTTTGCTTTGAGTTGAGTGTGGGTAGGAGGACTCACTTAGGGTCGAGAAACATCATCTAATGAATATCTGATTGATAGAGTGATTTTTTATTTTTTTGAGGTGGTATTTTGGCCAAAAATTTTACACACTCCTGCCCTTTATATGAATGGGAGGTGCAATCTTTTTTATATCGAAACCGTTAGAGTGTTGTATCATGGTGACTCTTATTCTTTGGTGATCAGGGAGGGTTGTGGGCCTGCGTTTTGATCAGGGATGGGTGATATGGTAATAGTTTAGTGCTGATTAATTACTGAAATTGGCATAATAACTTGATGGTTGTTGAACATGAATTATAACTCTAAGAAGAATGAATTGACATTGATATTATATTATATTATATATAGATAATTCAAGTGACATAATAAATTGACCTTTGAAAATAAAAAAGGACTAGTCACGTTAAATTCGGGGATATGTTTTGGTTAGGAGTTAGGGACCACTGTGTACGAAAAAAATATTAAATTTGCAATGAAATGAGAAAGCTATGTATGAGTATTAGTAGTGACTAGTGATTAATTTTATTTTCCAAACCAGTACTGCTTCTGCTACAGTAATTAATTACTTCTAGCAAAAATACATTATACATGTTCCTCGGGTCCCCTGTTTTGTTGTAACCACTGACATACTAGTACTCATTTAATTAATGTCACATATTATTAATTAATTTCCAAAATCATGTTAATTAATTATATTGAACTAATTATTCACGACATAATTAAGTGTGTTAGCTAGGTTGTTTAAGTGACATTCATGTGTGTTGTGTTGTGTTGTGTTGTGTGTTTATTTACTTTTCAGGAGAGGGTGTGGCTGGGGTATACACAATAAATAAATAAATAGTATTAGTAGACATAAATATATAGTGCCAATATATAGGGTATAGACTATTTGGTAAATATTATACTATAATAATAATTTGAGAAAATAAACTTGTACTATACTCCACCAGAGTTGTATTGCATGAAGAAAAGGGTCATTAATTAATTCAGCTATGAGCAAAACATGCTGAATAAGAAACATATACATGTACCAAAAAGAATAAGAAACATATATACTTGTTGTTTACGCATTCTACTCATTTTTTGCGGCTCCTTAAGCTCAGATTTTACAGTGAAGACACAGTCTCAGACAACCTCTATTACTCCCTGCTTCCCCTTTCTTTCTTTAGCATTAATACGTACCCAATGGTTTGTTTCCTAAGCCTCCTTGAGTCCCGAATTTCGATTGTCTAATTGATTAGTTAGTTCACTGGTGATTGACACTGGACTTGATAGGAAGGATCACAGTTCGATCCCCGCAACTATGATCGGGAGGACATTGAAATCACTTGATGTCAAAACTGACCTCCAAATCCTATTATGCGGTCCAGTAGATCAGATACTGGTGGTGAAAAAAAAATAAAAGTCCGAATATAAAATAGTTTAAAAAGAGAAAAAAATGCCTATTTTAAATTTGGACCGTAGGTCAAATTTTTTTACCTTGCAAATTTAATGTATATAATTTGCATGAATATTACTAAATTGTCATTTTCTGTGCATTATATGTTGTCTTTTCAAACTAGTATGTCATAACAAATTTTTTTTGGTTACTATTCATAACAAATTAGTAGTATTAATATACGTACTCCAATATCTTAAAAATGGTCTACATGTGGTTCGATCTTTACTATTTTTAGTTAAAAATTAATTTTTTTTTCTCAAGTAGTTTAGTGGCTAGAAAATCAATCTTAAAGGTAAATAAGTGGAGTGTCCCAAGTTCGAACCCTGACTCCTGCACATATAATGCGATGTCTCTACCAGCTGAGCCAAACTCACGGGAACGTAGAAAACTAAATTTTATAATAATAAAAAATAAAAGTGTGAAAGTCATATTTTATTAATATTTTCTATAGTACGATTCATCTTTGGACCAAATCTATGTTAAACGGTTCTAATATGAGAAATATTTAAAAAAAACCTTCGCTCTATGTTACAAAAAAAATCATTTAAAATTTATTAAATAACTTATGTATTCGATTTATATCTAAAAAATTATAAAATTAAAATATCCTATACATAAGAACAAACAAACAAACAAATGTTCAGGAAACTTTTTTTCTTTTTTTTTTAAAAAAAGGAACAAACTACAAAAAAGTCTTATAATTAAACAGAAAAGGAGTAAAAGAAAATATGGTGTCTATTATATGAACCTCTCAAAAGTGGTCCAAATGTGAATTACTATTTTAAATAAAAAATAATTTTGTTGTGTATAATAAAACATTGAAAACAAAAATTCTATTTTATTACTGTAAAAAAATTTATTTAAACTTAATAAAAGTAGGAGAGTCCACATTTAAATTGGTCCATATTAATAGTCCCATAGAATTAGTTTTTTTTTTTAACGACAAATGTAATATTATTAATAATCAGGTCTCTGTACAAGACGAACAGAGATCGGTACAAGCTCGAGGAACTACAAAAACAAAAGCGTCATATATAAGCAGAACACCGATAAAAATACCAAAACAAGCATCACCTAATTAGAGGATCACTTCTAATCCCATTCAAAAGATTTGAAAACCAACATATTTAAATTTGCATGAAAATAGTTTACTACATGTTCTTTACATTTTTTTTGTCACTGATTAAATTTTAATCGCTATTTCAACATTTTCTAATACTTCAATTTCCATTGGATTTAGATTGCTTTTGGTAATTATTATACATGTTGTACATAATTATTTATAAGTTATGAACTTTTTTTTTTATAGGTATTAAAAGTTGTAGCTGGGGGATCGATCGTTTCTGTATTGGTGTTTGTATTACTAGTACTGTACCTTTATGTGTTTATGATCACTTGCATAAGTACACTGTAATTTTTTTAATTCATCATCATTATTTACTATTGTTTTTACACAAGTTTATTTACTATTGTAAAATAACGTACTTGTACGTGTATTATAATTTATATGCATAAGTACACTGTAGTTTTTTCTTGTTTTTTTTCATTTTTTATATTAATATAGGAGTATAATATATTTGTAATTAAATTTTTTTTCTTTCTTTTTGGTTATTATATATAATATTATTTGTTATTTTTGTTTTTTTGTTAAATTACAAGTTTGTATGTTATTTTAGGGGGGCTTGTTGAGGAGCTAGATCTAGACTTGGTTTGGTTCTAGTATAGGGTGACATTCGAACCAGGGACGGACATAAGGGGGGCAAGTAGGGGCTGAGGCCCCCCCCTCTTGTCGTATATTTTTTTTTCATATACTTGTTTTTGATACATATGTACACATAAATTGATATTTGAGAGACGTGTTTAAAGATTAGTAACTACCGTTTGGTGCAAAACATGTACCCACAATATAGTAATTGTAACAATTTACTTAAAAATATTTTGATAATATATATTATACACTACTAAAGTCAAATTCAATTAAGTTGTTATGATTGTTTGCTACAAGTGAGAGATTATTTTCTGCTATGAAGATTGTGAAAAATAAGTTGAGAAACAAGATAGAAAATGAATTTCAAACTAATTATGTGATTACTTACACCGAGAGAAGAATTGCTAAAAAATTTAATACAAATTCAGTTGTTGATGAATTTTATGATATAGAGCAATATCGTGTACAATTTAAATAAAAATTGTGATGTATTTTTTTTATTGAGTATATTTAAATACTATTATAATTATTATTTATTTAATATTTATTATTTAGTTATTCCAACCCCCCGTTTTATAGAATATTCCTGGATCCGTCCCTGATTCGAACTGTATAGTTTATATGAAAGTCATGAAATGAATTGAAATTTTAGGTAAAATATTATTGGTCGAAAAAATAAAAGTTTCTTCATAAAAGTGAGTTATTAGCAAGATTCATTCTGTATGTTGTATGAGTGGATGGCATAACATTTACTATGTTTGGCACAATAGCAGCTTGTGAGGTTATCTAGGTCGAACTGACTTGGCTCTGGTTGATCTTTATTTGTTTAATTTTTTTTTCTTTTTTCAATAGAACCTATTTTAGGTAAGATATAATTGGTCGAAAAATAAATTTTTCTTCATAAAATTGATTTATTAGCAAGATCTTGAGTCATCCTTATATGTTGTACGAGTGGATGGCGTAACATGTCATATGTTTGGCACGATAGTAGTTTGTTATACGATAGTAGATTATTTAGGTCGAACTGACTTGGCTCTAATTGATTTTTATTTAAGGAGATTGTTCCTGAATTGTAAGTGTTGGTACCCCTTGTACTTCTTATAATTCAACTTTTGCTTATAAAAAAAATTGATTTTTATTTGTTCTGTTATACTTTTTTCAATTTTGAACCTATTTATGATTATCTTTTGCTCTGGTCGGTTTAGGAAGTCTAGAATTCAATTATATTCGGTATATGTCAAAATGACTTTTTTTTTTCTTCTTCATAAATTTATGTCAAAATAGGATCAAATATTAATATATATACTCTCTTTCAATTACAAGCAGCCAACATTTATATTATTTCTAAGGTGATTATATTATTTCTATGGTGATTTGATAAAAAAAATTCTATGGTGATTTTTGTAAACTGATCTTGTACAAATTAACATTTTTCTTCTTTTATAACATTGTTATTGTTATATATAGTCCATGCTAGGAAATCATCTCTTATCTCTTCCTATACTTTGGTCTCCATATATCCCAAAAAATCATAAATAACATCGCTTTGAAAACGAAATATATACATATGGAGGCAAATCATACAATACTCCAAGGATTACATTATTTGTTTGCCGAAATATTGCATTTCTATACTAAATTTTTATGACTTGTATACATCAACACATTTTTTGCCATTTCTATTACACACACACCCATAAAAATACATACATCAACAATAAAACCAAAAGAAGAAATACTAAACCAAATGTCGTCAAAAATAGAAACCTAAATAAGAAAGTACTAAAATAAACAAAATGGCATATTTGTAGTTTTGTGTAAAAATGGGTGTGAACAGTAAACAATTTCATTTTATTTATTTAGGTAAAAAGTTGAAAATAATAATAATCCCCACGGAAATGTATGCCTAGAAACATATTAATGTGTGTGTACTTAGACAACACTAAAACAGAAAATGACACTTCACTGCAACTTTTTTCAGTGTCTTATTCAAAACCCTAATCTTTTTTCCTTTAAAAAAAATAATTAATACCAACTTACATTTTTCTTCTTTTTTTTTTTTCTATGAAAAGTTATACATTTGGTGCCTATCCTTAATTTCTCCCCTCTCCTCCTTTCCCATTCCTTCCCCAAATTAGAAACTAATTTCTCCTCCATCTTCACCTTCATATTCACGATACACACTAATTATAATGAAATCAATTATTCAACCAAAGAAATTAATTAAAATTTATTGAAACCCCTAGAACCCCAACAAATTACAGTACACTTTCTTCCACAAAATCTCAAATTAAAGAAAGAACAAATTAATATAAGAGTACTTTGTTGGAGTTAAGAATTTAATTTTCATAATACACACTAAAATTAATTAACCACCATATATATGGTTCAAAGCATCAAATATAAATATCCATCTATATCTATGCTATGTAGCTAGCTTTAGCTTTTTCATGGCTTGTTTCCCAATCGAAGCTCAAGATCAAGCTCTTCAATTCCATGACCATTATTATCATCTATGGAGGTGCAAATAGCAGTTTGTTGATCCACTTTGCTAGAAAAAGAAGAAATGCTATGATTGATCATATTCCTAGCTGAATTAGCCTGAAAATTAAAAGATGGAGGAGGAGAACAAGTTTGCATTTGCATTTGCATCATCAAATTATTTGGTGGATAAGATGTTGATGATGAAATAGAAAGAAGAGTTGAAGGAGATTCTCCATTAGAACCATTGAAAGAAGAACCAATAACATTATTACTATTAGGGTTTGGTAAATGGTAAAGAAAGCACAATCCAGCATTTGCAACAAGTTCTTGAGGAGGGATATTTATGAACGGCGAAGACGAAGGATGATGATGAGAGGAATTTAATGGTGGTTGATTTTGATGCAGGCGAGCACGGTCTCTGCGGTGAACATTCATGTGACCGCCGAGAGCCTGTGCTGACCTGAACTCTCTTCTACAAAAAGTACAAGAGTAAGATCTTGGTGGCCATGTTGTGTTCATGATGTTCCTTGTATCTTCAGCAAAAGCTCTTACCTCCCATGAATCTTCATCTTCTTCTTCATCATTTTGTTGGTGTTGGTGATGTTTAGGGTTCCACATCCAAGTTGATGGTGATTGTGAGGCTATGGTTGTGTTGGAGTTAGGGTTTGGTTGATGTTGTTGAGATTGTGATTGTGAAGATTTTTGGATCTGAGTCATATTGGAAAGAAGGCCAATATCTGTAGCCATGGTACTGTCACTGACATTTAAGATAGAAAGATAGATAGATATTGGTGATGGGGGGGTTGGATATGAAATTTTGTAGATAAAAATAATTGGTTAAATAGGGGAGTTTGTTATTATAATTAATATTTGAGGTCAAGACAAAGTCAAGCTTTAAAACATCAAATCGAATGTATCACCAATTTAATAAATTCTAAGTAAGCAAGATAGATAGCAGTTGGGACATATTGAGATTGACACTACATATTATTTTACTAATAATAGTCAATAAAAGTATACTTGTTCCTAGCTATAGCTAACTTAATATAGTTAATTATACTAAGTTATATATAGTTAATTATTAGCATATAAAACTAGCTGGCTTAATAGAGACAATTTTTTTCCTTTGGCATCTACGCCATTGAAATTATATCTAATCAGGCAGGCACATCAATTGTTTTTTTAATCCTTAATGTTCTTCCCCTCCTTTTAATTTTTAATAAATTCCATAAGATAAAGCGTATATAGAAACCACTAGATTTGATTTTTTTTTGATTAATTTGTCTGTTTGTTTTTCTGTCTTACTCATTTTGCATGAGGAAATATATTGTGAGGTAATGAGATTTATTGAAGGAATTTAAATTTTTCTTTGTAAATTTTATAAAGAAAAATTTGAACTCTCTCAAAAAATTACAATATTCTATCATCCAAATACACTTCAAGGGTTAAATAAGTTAAAAGATTAAAGTTAATAATGTTTTATTTATTTCAAAATGAAATGATGATGAAAACACCTCCCCACGCCGGCCCTAATTTTTTCTTTTGAGTTCTTTTCTTGCTCCACTCCTAGGGGTGATTTTAGGTCATTTTTAGCCTAAAATCATCCATGTATCTTTTTTCCTTGCTTTTAACCTAAATAAGTGATTTTCACAATTGAGTCTTTTAGTTGTTTTCTTTTGTATTTGTGATTTTATCGTCTGAGTGTGGCGCTGTGTTAGTCGTCGTCTTGGTACGACGTTGTTTGATTTCCCGTCTTGTTGCCGTGTTCATTTAGTTTATATTGAAAGACCATCTTCAATCAATGAAATGATTTGGACATCAACGTTCAAAATAGAAACTACTTTTAATTTCAAAATATAAAATGAAAATTACTGGAAAAGAAGCTTTAACAATTGAACCAATCTATGTTGACCGTATATCCTTAATTTTGACATCTGAGAATAAATTCATAAAATTGAAGCCTGCACTACAATACAAATTGAAATATAGTTGTGTCTATTTTAATTTAGCAGGTATGCATTATAAATATATATTGATTTTAAGATTTTTAAGAATGATCACTAAATTAAATTATATTAAAATATATGCTAGAACATGATTTTTGAGACATCTTTGTAAACCTTAATTCGTTGTCAAGTGTCTAAATATATATATATATATATAAAAGAAGGGAACAAAAAGTACAAGAGGGCGGGGGGCAAACCTAACCTCAGAAAAAAAAAGACAAAAATTTTTAAGAGAATTTAAAATTAGGAAATCTAAAATGATTCCTAAAAACTTATTCAATGAAAATTGGGAAATAACCGACTGTCAACACGGAGAGAGATCGTGTACCCTCAACTCCCTGCGACAAGCAATAGCGACATGCTCTTTCAAGTCAAACTGTCTAAAATTAATCACTAAATCTGATACGGATTTGAGATTAGAATCAACCCTAACACGAGTATAGTAGATAACCTTCTATGCACCATGTGATGATGCATTGATATTTCCTTGGAAGAATTAGCTCCACAACATGATGTAAGCTTGCACAATGGCATGTACGGACAAAGCCGTCTCCGACTATTTAGAGGCTCTGTTTGAATTTTAAAAATTGTTCCTAACAAAAAATGTAAGAAAAAGTTAAAAATATCATTCTCTAGATTTAAACTGAAAATAACAAAAAAATATATTAAAAAAAATAATTAGCATCTATATAACATAAAAAAAGAGACGTTATAATCAATGATTAAAATGACTTGAATTAAAATTATGGAAAAAAAAAACATTATAGGGATTGAACCAAATGACCTTGCAGTCAAAAACACGAAAGGCTACCACTAAACTATTGATATACATTTGATATTTTATTAACATTAAAATTTTACACACATATATTCATTATTATAGGGCTTCAAAATTTTAAGACCTCAAAATAGCTTAACAAATTTGAGATCTAATATCGTCACACACCTGATACATGGATATAGGTCGGCCCTATGTACAGAAAGAAGTAAATTTCAACGACGGTCAATAAAATCAAAGAGAGTCTCTACGGTCAAAACCACCCTAGCAGGTACTCCTTTCAATTTGGCTTTTGATTTAATGCTCAAAATTGATTTCTGATACTGTGGAGCAGTGGTGGAGCATATTAAGGTGATGGTTTAGAAAAAAATAAAAAAAATAACTCAATCTAATTCAAGTCGTGATACAAATACATTGTTTATTTTATGAGACTGAGTGGGCACATGTTAGGACCACACCTAGATTGTATCTAGAGGAACTAGTGTGTGGTGTTTTCTTTCCTTTTATGTTTGTTTTCTTTGAAGGGTATTTATGTCTATCATTAAATATGAATCTCTAAAAAATAGTTTAAAATAGATCTTTATTATTTATAGTAAAAAAATTATAATAATAGAAATGAAGGATACAAATTTACTATAAATAGTATGATTAATTCATTTTAATTAGACTGAATTCATATTGAAAAAAACTCTTCTTTGAATTATAATAATCAAAATATTATGCTCAAGTGATTAAAATAAATTTTCCAACCAGAGTTCAATAAACCTCATGTAAAGGGTTTCATTATCCACTCATAAAAAGTACACGAAAACCATAAAGATTTATCTAAGAAACACTTTCAAGAAGATAATTTAATACAATATCCATCAATATATTGCATTTAACATTCATCTCCTTATTAGATTTCACTTTTACTTCTTCCTAATCATCCATATCATAGTCAAGTGATGTTAATTAAGCTAAGAAGCAATTAATCTCGTGAGCTAAATATGATCATAATGGACAGTAAAATTATCTTTTGTAATGGGTATATATGATCTATGATTAAACTGAAAAAAATCTGAACTATATATCTCATCTAAACTAATCTTCAATATATATATATTCTAAGTATGATATATATTAGTATATATTTTCACATTCCCTATAATATACAATAAAATTAAGAAAGCAATAAGTAATTATAGCCGGTATATGTGAAATTTGCAGCTGAGTACAAAAAATAGTTGTCATATTATGTTTAGAGAATGCTAGCTATAGTTAAAGTAGGTCTCTAATGCTCTATTGTGTTAGTTTCTTGTTGTCAGTATCCATAGGCCCCTGCAGCAGAGGCAAATTAATCACTCAATATATATTAATTAATAATTTAATTCATTTCATATAAGACATAAGACATATATAGCTATACTAGTTATGGAGACATAGCTATATTCGCCTTTATACGAACAAACCAAAGAAAGAAACACATCCTTCTTACGTTCTTGTATATACTATGTATCATTGTTTATGTCGACAATCCAACTATTACATGCCACCAAATTCACAGACAGACATTACAGTTAATTCATTGCGGGCTTAATATATATCATTGTATATACTTGTTTTTAATTTTTATTGATTAAAATATAATTAATCAGACATATAGTCCTTACACTAACTAAGAACTTATAGTAAGTGTTGTGTTGTTACTCTTTATTTATATTAATCCCTGGATTTAACTTCAAATCAAATTCAATTAATATAATTTTCTTTGTCTCAAATCTAGTGACATGTTTAGATTTAATTAAAACAACTTACAGTAAATGATTTTTAATTGGACACAAATTTGAGTCATATAGATAATGTGAATAAGTTAAGTGTTTGAGTTTGAATTTCGTTTCTTGTATATAAAATGTGATATCTTTATCAATTGAGTCAAATTCACGGGGATAATATTTTCAATTTCATACGGTGCCTGCATACATTTGCCACAACAATCTCACCGTCTTTGGGCGCATACAACGGGTCACACCACCTGACCACCTTTGTCAGAGAAACTTTCGATTCAACTTTGATATCACCGTTGAGTCACGAGGGACAGCTGAAGGATCATCCATATTGAAATTAAGCAACTATACAAGTGAGTTAGACAACTACAATTTTACCCAAAATTTTAAGGCATTAAGTTTATGGATTGTCTAATTTATAAAATGTTTAACCTCCATTTTTTTAAGCAATGTGAGACTATTCACCCCACACTTGTCGTATTAACATCAAAAGAATTCATGGTCTTGGTTTTGGTTTGTTAACTGTGAGGGTAGAAGAAAACTTTCATATATTTTGATTGGTAGAATTGTTCATTACAATTCCTTCAAAGTGTATGACACTTAATTTTGTAATGAGTTTTGAGCACCTTTTACAGTACTCACAAGTCACAAATAAATCTTTGTTATTAAAAAAAAATACATGGCGTCCAACATACGATATCAACTGTGTCCAATTAACGTCTCAATTAAAATAAATATGATATGATTTGTCATACTCAATATTTTTAATGTGATATTAGATAAGTCTTGATAAATAGTTATGTTTTTTGCTTTTCTAGGCTAAGTGGGCTTGGCTATTTAAAACAGTTTGGCCCAATATCAAATCATGGTTGTATTAGTTTCTATCAGTTGACCCACCTTTTAGGCAAGCATTTTTTTTTTTTTTTTGAAATGCAAGCATGCTCTTAATTAAATAACTAATAAATATGTGGTGTGGACAGATGTAATTCTTTATTATATTTCTCATCAATTTGCATTTGATTTGAACCTTTGTGGTCTTTAATTTTTCAATACATCATGAAGATATTTAAATAAAAATCATTGAAAAATAGATACTACAATTTCTTCCATCTTCTTTGTTTTAAAGTTTACACATGAAAGTTAATAAATTTTATACTTTAGATAGAATTATTTGTCATTTTTAATAATATATTTAATAATTTATCACCTCATTTCATCTATTTTTGTCTACCATAAATAATAAAGGTGTTATGGACTGGGCCTCAAGCCCAAAAGCTGAGGAGATCTTCCTCCTCATATCGTCGAGCACGACCCAAATATTGAAGGTTCAAGATCGCATATCTCTCCTCAAAGGTCAAGGAAAGCTTGTCTTCTGTAACGGCCGACAACGAACATCATGGCTCCTCAACCGCTTGATGGCATTGATATGATCATCAATGGCATTAACCCAACGTCGGGGGCTATATATACTCCTCTCATGTATAGAAATCAGGTACATCCTACTCTTTCTTAAAACTTTTGCTCTACTTCTTGTACTGACTTGAGCATCGGAGCACCTGCAATTACAAAACCCCCTCCACTCACCAGAGCTGAAGAGGAGCACCGCCGGACAAGGTCAACTCTGATAAAGTAAGATCAAAAAGTATATTATTTACAAAACAATGGTTAGTATTTATTGGCTTTGAAAATGACATATAAATAAAAGGAAATATTTCTATTTTTGATGAAGTAACAGTTGGCAATTTATTTACAACTGAGTTTGTTGATTGATATTTTCATAAATTATTTTTCCTAATATCAGAATGGGAGAATAAATATTTTAAGATAGATATGATCTTCATACACACTAGATGTTTAAAAAAATAAGTTTTTATTTTTTATAAAATAGAGGACTCAAATCCAAAGGAAAAAAAAAAGAAAGAAAATTACACTTAAATTAAGATAGTGATGTGATCCTCATTACATCAACTACCAAAATATATTTGTCAACACATCTACACACTAATTTGATTCACGATATATATGAACAATACGAACTTTCCACTTCTTATTCACTAGCTGCCAAATATTCCTCATCAATCGGACTATTCAAACAACTTGTCTTTATCACTTGAACCACTACAACAAAATTTATATTAAGCTCAATAGCCAAGAACCTCATTCTCTTTACATATGTCAATCCTTCAAAATCTCCCCACAACTCTGCTACAGATGCACTAAAAGTTCTCAAACCCTTTGCAAAGCCACCTAACTACTTCCTTAACTACCTCGTATAACACCTCCACACCCAGCTATGATTGAAATTACTAGTATTTGACTAGTTAAAGATTGATATTGAAATTATGGTGCATCAAAAACTTATATAGTAAAAAATTATGACTTGGAAATGGAGTTTGGCTAGATTGAAAGTGTCTCCTTGCATGTTTTATGAATGGACATGGGACCTCGGGGATTGTCTTCAACGCTAATAATTTTTAGAGGTGGCTTTTTCTTGTCAATTTGCATGGCTTGTGTAGGGGACTAGTTTTTTTTTCCTTTTCTTTTCATGCTTCTAGCTAGTTGTTGTTCTTTTGTTAGTGGGGTGTTTTCTTTCTTTTGGATCTTTGTAGCAGTCCTTGTTGGATGTGCTAGCGGATTCTTTTGTTTTTGTACTGCTTTGGCTCCTCATGTACTTCTTGTTATTGAGGAAGTTTTAATAAATTTTGCCGATTCAAAAAAAAAAAAAAAAAAAACTTATATAGTAAAAGTGGCACATAGGGGTTTGTATTGCTTCAATTGAACAACTACCTCTTATACTTGTTCTTGTATTAATAAAGTTTAGTCAATTTCTACTTATGGCTGGTAACAATTATTATTTTTCAAATATGAATATTTAGAATTTAATTGGGGGTTGATATGAAATCGGAAGTAAGAGATGATGTTTGTGATTGGCCTTTGGAGTTTTTTAAAGATTACCCTTCTGTATGTGAAGATAATGAATATGAAAATGCTTTTACCTTTCAAGAGCCACAACAAGAACCCTTGCCTCAAGCAAATACCGTTGATGAGTGTGATCTTTTTGAAGGACAAATATTTAACAATGATGATGAGGCTTATGAATTTTACTCTGTATTTACTCGAAAAAATGGATTTTCAATCCGGCGTGATCAAGGCTGGTTCAAAAACGAAAGGTACGTAGACCAAAAAGGTAAAGACCTAAAGGAGGTGTTGAAGTTGCAACTTGCAAAAAAGTCTTGTTATTATCATGTTCCAGGTTGTCGTCAAACTGATCATGATACACGAAATTGTCCTAACAAAAAGAAAAATATTGAAGTATCGCCTTCTCAATCTCCTATTAAGTAAGCTAATTGCTGCTTTTTTATGTTGATGTCTAGATTTATTGAATATTGTTATTAACTATTTGTTGATTATGGTGGTTTGAGAGGATCACAAAGGGTTGGAGACAATCATCTTCAAATATATAGTGAGTTGGTTAGAAGGAAGGCTAATTGCCAAGGTGGACCACCTTTACAAGTGGTCCACCATGGACAAGTGATCTATCGAATATGAATTTTACGAAATTCGTTGTTAGATTGAAAGTTTATATCGTATAGATCATCCATAAATTTTTTTATTTTTTTTTAAAATCATTTATTATGTTATTGAGACCCATCAAAATTTACGTTATTTAATAAACAAGAAGCTTAACATATATATTAAGCCTGCAATGAATTAACTGTAATGTCTGTCTGTGAATTTGGTGGCATGTAATAGTTGGATATTTTAAAATTACATATTTATAATCATACATATATATATATATATATATATATATATATATATATATATATATATATATATATATATATATAGGAAAATGTTAACTTGTGCCCTTAAGGCACATGTTAAGGAAGCAAAAATAGAAATTATTAAATGTTAATTTGTGCTATGTTATGGGTCTTGTTAACATGTGCCCTTATGGCACATGTTAAGATATACAAAAATAGAAATTCATTATTTAATGATACAAGAAATTTAATGCTTCAAAAGTCAAAATGCACAAATTAACATTTAATAATTTCTATTTTTGCTTCCTTAACATGTGCCTTAAGGGCACAAGTTAACATTTTCCTATATATATATATATATATATATATATATATATATATATATATATATATATATATATATATATATATAGGAAGGCAAGTAGTGAGGAGGCGTGTTTGTCTTCAAGAGTTGAAGGTCATGGGTTCTAACCATGCCTTTGATTGTTTTCTTTTTATATATGTTTTTAAAATCATTTTTAATACACATCCTTGATGGTAAAATGATTGTCTCATACCATTGATGTAAAGACATAATTTTAAAATTAATGTTTTTTTTCATACGATATATCAATTCATAATTTTTATTTTTACCAAAAAAATAAAACATAACTATTTTCATTTTTTGTCAAGTAGCCTAATGACTAGAAAATTCACCTTAAATGTAAATAAGTAGAGTGTCCGGAGTTCGAACTCCGACTCCTGCATATATAATGTGATGTCTCTGTCAACTAAGTTAAACTCACAGGAAAAAAAATTAACGGCCCATCCGGAAAAAAATTCCTGGTTCCGCCACTGAAATCGTTAATCTTGATGTGTCTCAATAACATATCAAATGATTTTCAATTTTTCTAAATTTTTTATGGATGATTTATATGATATAAACTTTGAATTCAACGGTAAATTTTGTAAAATTCGTATTCGTTATAATGTTATTCATGACTGGTCTATTATGAACTACTTGATGAAGTGATCCATATTAGAATTTAGCTTGAATGAAATGTCTAAGTTGTTCATAAAGTGGATATAATGAATATTTGATACACCTTTTTAATTGGACATGTGGTGCTGATAATCCTTCAAAAAAAAAAAAAGTGGTGCTGATAAGATCACCAAATTTGCTAAGGCTGTATTCCCCTTACACGTTCAATATATGAGTTCTACCTCTCACTTCCCCTGACATGCGCGCCTCATATTTTCAATTTATCCTCCGTTACTTGGTAAGCGACTGTAGAAAATAGCAAAATTAAAACACCATTGTTTACATGCTACGTTTGCGAGTGTGGAAAATTGTAAAAATTGAAAAATCATAATTCACGTTCTAGGATGCGAACTGGTTCACAATTTTTTTTTTATCACTTCATCTTATAAGGTAAGATGGTAATACTATAAATTAAATTATATTGATATTGAGATATTACATGTACATATATGCGAACTGGTTCACAAAAATATTTTTTTTTTTATCACCTTCATCTTATAAGACAGTAATACTATGAATTAAATTATTATATTAATATTGAGAGATTACATTACATGTAATGTACATATATAGTAAAACTGATACACCAAATAATGAAGTAAATTATACACATAAAAACAAATATAAATTCACATTATTATTGCTATTTAAATTGGAGACTAATATCCATACAAAAATAATTGTTATTTAAATTCTTAATAATTGCTTTTAATTGTCATAATGCAGCCAACATATATAGCCACAATTGCCATTATAAAGCACTAGTGCTGTCTGTGTCTAATTTATGTAAAAAAAAAAAAAAAAGACATGTCTTATGTTATGGTCAATTTGTTAATAAAATTTTTTTACTGCTAAAAAAAATGTGTCTTAGGTTATGGTGAGTTTGTTAATAATTTTTTTTTGTTACTACTAAAAAATCAAGGGTATTGTTGGTATTATGAAAAGTCCACACCAAAACTCATGTATGCTCTTTATATAGTATAGAATAGATATAGATAAATTATTTATTTTTTTTGGATACAACCATAAATTATTTATTTATTTCTTACGTTTTGATCAAATCATTTTAAACTGAAACTGATTTATTTCTTTCCAGAATTGTCATAGCAACGATTATCATAATGCAGCCAACGTATTTATTTCTTGCCATTATAGCACAATTCTTTTATTGTCTCAATTAATCAAATTAAATTTGTTGTTTTATTCAACAGTGTCAAACTGATTGCATTCTAAATAGCGAACTATATTTCGGTTTGCATTTTACGTAACAAACTTTAGAGTAGTTTTCAGTTTTCACCTAAAATAAAAAAAGTAAAATCCTAAATAAATAAATTGGTTAACTTTATATCTACACATAAACTTATTAGTTAATCTTATTATTATATTTCCATCAACAATGAAACACCTCCTTTTTTTCTATTAAAATTAAAATTACATTAGATGGATCAATTAATTTGAGTGCAAACAAAATAGAAATTGAATAAGAAAGATCTAAAATAAAATCAACAATCATTTGAATATAATATATAATTTTACCGAAGGTTTATTATGTAACAATGAAATATGAACAAAAAATTGTAAAATTAACATAGTACCTCTGTTTTTGGGAAAAACTATAATACTCTGTAATTTAGAAGATTACATATAGAAATCAACAATATCCTTCAAATTAAGCTGAAACAAAGAAGATGTATCATTGTTCATAAGCCATAACATGTGCTCAAACAAAATATCATCAACATCCACAAAGATAACTCTCTCATGATCATGATCATGAGTTGATGTGAAATGGAAATTATCTTTCTCTGTCTTTGTTGGATCCTTCTTCATAGAGATATTCATCAAAACCTGAAATGGATTTTCTTGTAATATATTAGGGTCTACAAGGAACACTTTCTTGTTTTTTCCGACGACCACCGTGACGCGGTTGTCGGAATCTTGATGATCCAACAACCCATCATTGGTTAGTTGCTTATAACCAAACCTTGAACCTGTGGTGGATCTTCGACGAATTAATGAAACTGGCATCACCAAACAATCCATGTGTAAAATGCAATTAGGTAGGTACGAGGTTGTGGTTTTTTTTTAGGAAAATAGTTGAAGAGGATGAATGAAAGAATAAATCTATGTTGTTGTTGGGTGGTGGCTCTTGAACTTGGTAGAACACTTAAAATGTATAAAATAAACGTAGAATATTGTATTTATGTTTATCTTAAATGAATTTAATAATAATTTGGGTGACGATAAAGGAAAGAAAAGGTTAGTTTGGAAGTGTATATAATTGTCGCGTTGCATTTTGTAATGAGAAGTAGCCGTTGGTGTGAAAGGATCTTTTGGACTGCAAAACAGAGTAAGAGGAAGGCTACGCTCTTAGGGAGGTGCGTGGGACGCGTCAGGAGTTGTTAAAGTCAGATTCAACTTCAAAAGTAAGGTTGCCATTGGGTAGGGCGTCCTACACGAGGTGATCATATCCGAACAAATCCAAAAGTAAAATCGTAAATCGAACCAATTCAAATCAAAACTGTAAAAAATCGCATTTTATTTTAACAGCACGGATCACTTTTCTTCTAAATCGTATGATTTGGTTTGGTTTGCGGTTTTCATTTCAGAAAATCAAACCAAACCGCAATACTTAACTTAGCTCTATCAACTATTAGCAATCAACCCAAATTGAGTCCATAAAACAGAAGGTTGTCAAAACATATCATTTCAGGCGATCTAGATCTATAATGTTGATATAAAAAATAAGTTATTATGTATATGCAATTTCTGTATATGCATACTGTATTATATAAATAATAAAATAAATTAAATTTTTCTATGTTTATTCTGTAACAAGTTGGAAATATTATCATATTTTTTATATCGTGACAAATCGCACAAATCGAACCAATCCTAACCACATTGGTTTGGTTTCGTTTGATTTGGATGATTTTTTAAAAACCAATCGAACCAAACCAAACCGCATGCATTTTTATCTCGCGGTTAGGATGACTTTTATGCACAAAATCGAATCAAACCGCATCGCGAGCACCCCTAATCCAAATTAAAGGGGCTTATAGTTTAGTCTATTTCTTTAAATAGAGTAGATAAATATTTTTTATGAGTCTATTTAGCCAAAAAGGTCAGATCCGAGACAATTAAAAATACCTTTTAGACCTACTAGGTCGGTTTATTTAAGTAAATATGAATAATATTTTTATAATAATAATAATAATTATTATTATTATATATTAAAATTTGTACTTTGATTAAATTATAAATCTATCAACTTTTTTCTCAGTCGTTTAAGTTTATTAATCTACATTAATTTTTCACATGTATAAATATCTTATTATAAACTAAACTTGGAATATGATGTCACATATGGTCAAATTCTCTAAAATATCATGTTAAATATCAAAAGAAAGTTTAATCTTGTTATTATTTTTAGATGAAGTGGTAATTTACTGAAATTAAACTCACATATAATTGTGAGATACATGGTTCGAACCCGGGCCACGAAGTCCAGCCTAACAATTTCGACATTTTTGTCAGTTGAGCTAGGACGTATGAGACTTGATCTCATTAATTTATTGGTTCATTAATATATTTAAAAATACATATAATTATTTATTTAAATATGTTCACGTGAAATAGGCTTTTAAACAGACTAATAGGTCATGTATGGTTTTAAAAACGTCAGACTCAAGCCTAAAAAATAAGCCTTTGTAGGCCACATGTCAGGCTCAGACCTTCAATTTTTTGATATTTCAAGCTCATGCTTGACAAAGTCTATTTCGACCTAACTTAATGAGTCAAGAATAAGAAAAAATAGTGATGTCAAAGAAACCCGTATTTGTAAGGGTCCACGAATAAAAATTGTCATAGACACAAGATGGATAGTTAAATAATAAATATTTACATATAAAATGAACGTTACATGATAAAGATACAAGTTTAATGGTCGTGGCACTCGCGAGTATATTAACCGTTAATAAAATGAAATAAAAAACCATTTGAATATTTTTAGTTATTAAATATATAAGGGCCTTTTAAATTCAATATAATTTTGTGATGAATTTTGTTTTGGTTAGAATTAGAAATTAAATTTATGGATATTATTTTCTTTTAAAGAAAATGTATGAATATTATTATGTTTTGGTAAAAAGAATGAATATTATGTGTTAATAATTTTTTGGCTTATGTAAAAGAAGATGATGAAATTTTAGTTAATTATTAGATAAAAAATAATTCAATCTTTTTTTAGGAAAAATAAATTATTATCTATATAAATATCCGTGAATATCTCCGCTTAACATATATCCACACGAATATAGAGCGAATATGAATATCTATTTATGCTTATAAAAAAAAAATGAATATCTATTTATTCGATGAAATGAGCGTTAATATCATATTATTAGCCTGTATTGATATTTATTAACATTAACATCCCTACTCAAGAATCCGTGGCTTCTCTGTCATAGGAGAGTATGGTTAGTTGTTGAGGAACCAGTGGGACATGGAGAAAGTTTGGTATTGTAGATTTTTTTTAATTGTTTACTACACTCTTTTGACGGGAGAAGTTATTATACATAAGTGTAATCCTTATGCATGGTACATAAGTCAATAACATCCATTAGATTGAGCATCCACATGTAATAATCCTAGCCAATCTCAACTCACACACTCACACCTAATCTCACACCCCCCAAATTTCTCACGTACCCCCCAAATTACTCGCGCACCCCCAAATTTCTCGTGCACCCCCCAAATTTCTCATGCACCCCCAATTTCTCGCGCACCCCCAAATTTCTAGCGCACCCCCCAAAATTTTTCACGCACCCCCAGATGACTTGTGCGCCCAATTTTTTTTTAACTCCCCATATTTCAAGCCTAAACCATTTTGCTGTGGGAATGGTTTCAAAAATATACACTCCAAAACCATTAAGTGCATAAGATGGTTTTGAAGTACAACCTATAATTAGAATCATAATTGTTTTTTTTTTGTACAATTATAATCATTATTTAAAACCAGTTAAATGGTTTCAGATAGTTATACACTAAAACCATTTGTATTGTAAAATGGTTTTATGTGTGTTTTTATGGTTTCAAAAATTCTGGAAACCATTATGCTGGTTAAATGGTTTCAGATAGTTATACACTGAAACCATTTGTATTGTAAAATGGTTTTATGTGTGTTTTTATTGTTTTAAAAATTCTGGAAACCATTATGTTGGTTAAATGGTTTCAGATAGTTATACACTGAAACCATTTGTATTGTAAAATGGTTTTATGTGTGTTTATATGGTTTTAAAAATTCTGGAAACCATTATGTTGGTTAAATGGTTTCAAATCACAATTATTGTTTGTATTCTAATTATAGGGTTGTACTCTAAAACCATCTTATACACTTAATGATTTTGGAGTGCATATCTCTGAAACCATTCCCACAACAAAATGGTTTAGGCTAGAAATGTGGAGGGGACCAAAAAAATAAAATTGGGGGGCAAAAGTCATATTAGGGGTGTGCGAGAAATTTTGGGGGTGCATGAGAAATTTGGGGGTGCATGAGAAATTTGGAGGTGCACAAGTAATGTGGGGGGTGCATGAAAAATTTGGGGGTGTGCTAGTAATTTCGGGGGTGCACAAGTAATTTGGGGGGTGCACTAAGTAACTTATGCATGGTGCATAAGGATAGCTTATGTATAATAACCAATCCCATTGGCACGTAAACTTTACGAGTTCATTGTATTACCACCACCGTATTTCATTTTGATTGTTTCGAAATTAGTTACTGTAACATAGAGCATATGAACTTTTCTCTCCCGACCCCCGATTTCTTTTATATCCAAAAATTTCATTTTGTTTTTGTGGTTTGAAATATTTTTGTTAAAAAACTTCGGTTTATATTCATCGAAGTCGAATGTCAGCTTGCTCGGTACCTACGAACCGAAATGTCCTAGATTTCGGTACGTTGTTACCAAAAATTTCATTGGGTCGCTGGAATTATGCCATTTCGACAGAAGTTTACCGAAATAATTGTTTCGGTACTTGCGAACCGAAATGTCATAGATTTCGATACGTTGTTACCGAAAATTTCATTGTTTCACTGGAATTAGCCAAATTCCTTCGATTTGTATAAACCGCAGTACCTTCAAGAATAAAAATGGAGATTCAGTGGTAGAAAAGAAACGAGGGATCAAGAGAGAAAAGTTCAGAGCAGATTATGCTTGATTTGGAATCAAGTGAAAAATCCACCAACTTGATTTGAAATAATCAACATTCCAACAGTCATTTTGAGGAAGATGTCTACATTAAAATGCCATACACTAATGATTTGAAAAGATTAGAGCAACTTTAGCGCAGATGTCATTTAAGTCCAAGTTTCTTATAGATGACAACTACTGTGGCTCTGTTTGGTAAAAATAAGCTATAAGCTAACTGATAGCTGAAAAGCTAGCTTATAGCTGATGGCTGGTAGTTTATGGCTCTGTTTGGTAAAAATAAGCTATAAGCTAGCTGATAGCTGATAAGCTAGCTTATAGCTGAAAAGCTAGCTTATAGCTGATAGCTGATAGCTGATGGCTGGTAGCTTATAGCTGAAAAGCTAGTAGAATAAAATTAAAGTGTTTGGCAAATTTAGCTGTTGTAAGTACAAAATGACATAAAAATACATGGTTAATGAGTAGTTTTTTTTTTGGTAAGTGTTAGTGGGTAGTTATTATAATTTTTAAAAAATAAATAAAGAAAATTAATGAGGGTAAATATGGAATAAAATGAAAAAGCTATAAGCTATAAGCTCATACGCTACTTGAAATATCATCTCAAAAAACGCTATAAGCTAATTAGAGAAGCTCGTTACCAAACACTTCACATTTTTTCCAAACAAGCTTATAAGCTAGGTCAATAAGCTATAAGCTAGCTTATTGAACTTACCAAACAGTGTCTGTATATAACTTTGCATCTTTCACATATAAAAATATAGTAGTATGCGATATTTTTATGTGTTTATTTATCTTCTCTATAATGCAACTAAAATTAAATTGTAAATAACAACAATACAAATGTGTTGTTTTGTTGTTGTCGTCATTTTATATTTAGGGTTTAGACATTTTAGAGAAAGAATTTGAATTTGAATCCTAATTATAATTTATAAAGTAATTAATAAAAAAAAGTAATAAATAAATAAATAAAAAGACAGGTTAAACGGATCAATCCACAGATTTAACCCGTCTAACCCATTGTTTCAACAGTTTAATCCACAAGGGCAAAAATATAAACGGACCAATAATTTTTTATCTTAAATCCACGCAGATTTTGGGTTAAATGGATCGGACCGTAAACCCAGCTCTACTAATATATACAAATACATAGGGTATGTTTGGAATAACTTATTTTTGAGCTTATACAAAACAACTTATGCAAATAAATAAGTTTTTATATATTATTATAAGTTTATCAAGGTAGTTTATGATAAAATAGTTTATAAATATACAATTTTTGTTAATAGGAACTTACAAATTAATATAAAACCTTATTTATTTGCATAAGCTATTTGCATAAACTAAAAAATAAGTTATTCCAAAGGGCCTATAATATAATCTCTTCCCATATATAAATATATAGACATACATATATACATTCACATCCACATGCTTCTAAAATTAGATCTAGAACATAGGAATTATATCTATGCAAAAAAATATTCACAAAAAAATCATTTAAGTACATACAATCTATAGGATATAACTTAAAGTGTGTTTTAAATATAGAAATATGATACTTCTAGAAATATCTATGTAAAAAAATATTCACAAAAAATAAAAAACATCTATATAAAAATCCTCAACACATATAATCTAGAAAATAACTTAAAGTGGCTTTTAAATATAGAAATATCATTAGTCAAAAAAAAAATAGAAATATCATATAGTAAATTTAGACTTGTCGGGAATAGATTCTCTCAGATATAATTTATACTTGAGAGAATAAAGTGTGATTTGTTACCATTGATCAAGAGAGAAACATATAAAAATTTAGAGAAAGTAAATTTAAATAGTGTTAGACTACATTTTATTCTCTAAGTGTAAATCATATTTGAGAGAACCCATTCCCACACTCGTCTAAATATATTTATTTATTTTAGCAAAATCTAAATATATATAGAAATATTTTTCTCATAAAACACTTCTCTCCATATCTAAGAGAAGTAAATATATAATCTAAATATATCTTCTCGTATAGGAGAGTTTCTGGCCTATGTAATATGCTTCTACTCTCACACTAAGATTAAATTGTGTCCTATTTTCCATTTTCGCTTGTGAGATAAGACACACAAAGAAAAAGGAACAACCTAATAAATATGAAGCATCAAACTGCAGGCTTTTGTTTGGCTATGATTCACACATATATACAAACATATACATTTCATGCAATAATAACATATAATATATAATTTCTTTCATATATTGAAGAAGACGTTAAGAAATTGCGACGCTCATTCAAGATGCAACTTCACCTCATTCAAATCTTACGTCGTCTACTTATCAAGAAGAAGGCTCAAGCAAAACGAGGAAGAGAACCTAGCTACATGTTTGACATTTATAAAATGACTAATTAAGGAAGTTACTCTATTTTGACCGAAATTAATTTTGTGAAGAGCAACACTTGAGAATTATTAAGTGCATGTTTGGAACAAATTTTGGATTTTTAGTTTTTAAAATGTTCTATAAATCTGTTTTTAAAAATGGTTTTTAAGAAGAGAGAAACAAAAGTCTTTGAACCTGTTTTACTTTTTCGGCCGGTTTTAAAAACTACCAATACATATAGAAAACAAATTTTGAAAACACTTTTGTAAAATTAGATTACCAACCAAATTTTTTAATTTTAAAAAACTAAAAAAATGTTTTTGAGAAGGGAATCAAACAGGGAATAACACTACCGAGGGTTGTAAAAATCCATCCGAGTCAAATGAGAGTACAATGTAATAGAGATGTGAAAAAAATACAAAGCACACCAAATTGCCATAAGGCAGAACTGCAGAAGTGAAAACTTAGAGTAGGTTATATGCTTGATTTTGAATGAAGTAACAAATCTACCAATTTAGATTTGAAATCCGCGTCTTAAATATATACCGCTCATGTTTTCCATTACGCACAGCAAGAATAAATGAAAGAGTGGGAAATTTATCAACGCCATAAATGAAATCAGAAAATATGCAGCTCAAATATAGTCATAAGCGGATCCAAAACCGCAATAAGTTCATTAACCAAAACACAATAAGCTCATTAACCAAATAAGTTCAATAACCAAAAGCAACCACCACTAGCAATGTTTCATAAATTATTGGAATCAGAAGAAAAACAGATATAAAACTTATAGATAAATTCCCATAAAACATGTTAATTAACCACAACTTTGAACAATCACCATGCAAATAACCTGTTTCTGCATCGATGATCGCCTAAATGCCCGTCCTCACTGCTGAGTATGGCGAGCCCACATCTGCTGGTACCCCGCCAAGTTGGGAATAGGCTGCTCAGCATTGTTGTAGACTCCAGATGGTCCATGAATAAAAGGGTTGTCGTCATTGTCACCAGAGGACTCATCACATGAATGCCCTTGAGACATAGCGCCAGTTGGAGTCCCAAAAGCAGCAAATTGGGACGATGGCGCTGAAGAAGGCCCAGAATTCCAGTTACTTGAGCTAGCCTTTTTTCCATCCACAGTAAAACTACCCAATATGACCTGTAAATATATAAATGGTTTATAAAAAGAACTTACAATATGACCAGAGAAGTGAAATTCAAGCAACTTTAATTTGTCTATCATTTGAGATCAATACCTTAACAGACGATGCCGCAATAAGCTTATTAGCAACCACACCTCCCCAAATGCGTGCATCACGACCCCCGCATAGAGATACCTTCCAGCTACCCATTCTTTTACCACCATTGTTGTTCTCAGATGCCAAGGTCCCTGAGAGGGATACAATTTCAAATGTTCCCTGCCATGGAAAAACACATCATAGGATGAGAATTAAACCTAAACACATTAATATGTATGTATTTTCATTTTCTCCATGAAAAACAATGTACTTTTAGGTACCACCGGTTAAAACTGGACTACTGTGAAAAATATAAGTAAACAGATTCAAAAGGTCAAATGTATTTAGTACAAAACTTAGACCAAAAACATTTGACTTTTTGGATCTTTTTGTTTATATTTTGTTGTATAGTGAATATTAAAAACTGAAGAAAACAATACAAAGATAGCAAAATCAAAGAAAACAAAACGGAAAAGGCAGACTCCATTTCATTTTTCATGTGACAGATAGTCAAATTGCCCTAATGTCACCATAATCAGTCAAAGACAACACTATCACATGTTAAATAAATGCTACCATCGGAACATATATGCATATCAAATAGACACATATTACATCAGATTTCAGATCTCTTCCAATTAACATATTACAATCAAAATATTTTTTCATAATCAGATACACAGTTATTGAATGGTTTCTAATCTAAAAGGATGTAAAAAGTACTACCTCATAAGTAGCGATTTTCTCCAAATGATGAAGGGCAACAGTGCTAACCAAACCATGGGCAGAAAAAATGCATATCTCAGAATTAGGTCCTCCGCGACAAGCAGCCGTAAGTTTCGCAACAATGTCCTACAAACAAGAAATAAAATAAAAAAAAATATTGACAAAGAATCATTTTTAACACCATCAACAAAAACTTCAAATAATACCATAAGTAACCACCTTTTTAACATCATCAAAATCATCTTTTTCAACATTGTGAAAGACAATTATATAGAAACATAAAAAAAAAAAAAAATTTGATACAAAGTAACCATCTTTTTAACATCATCAAAATAATCAACATCAACATTTCAATTATATAAACTAACAATCTTTTCTAATATTGAAATCATAGGTTTAATTGCATACCTCCCCAGGATTCACAATGATCACATACGGAGTGAAACATGTACCAGCAAGTCCTGAGAAATAAAAAACCAGAATCAAAACCATAATCAAATTTAAATAATTCAAAAGAAGAAGAAAAAAATTAACATATATACCACCAATCACATTCTTCTGCTTAAAAGAGCCACGAGGCCTTCCTCTTCCTCTGGCACTCTTCGCAGAAGAATCAGGAGAAGTAACTGCAGTAGCAGTAGCAGGAGGAGGAGCAACAACAGCAGCTTGAGCTTGACCCGAGCCGGAGCCAGAATCAACCTCACCATCACCAAAATACTTCCTCGGCCTTCCCCTCTTCCTCTTAGCCGAACTGGAGTCAGAGGCAGAGGGAAAGACAGAGGAAGAACCTCCCGCCACCGTCATGCATGGCATCAAGGTAGTGGATGGTGCAGTTTGAGGTACAGTTACAATATCATTGATGTTGTTGTTGAAATTCTCACGAGGAGAAGGGTGAATGTTCATGTTGAACGGAGGAAACTGAGCAGTGACAGGTGTCATCATGGTTGTGGGAACGGTGCTGTTTGTAAACAGATTGGGACCCACCAGAACCATAGTTGCAGTTTGAAGGTTACGAGGAAACTGATGTTGAAGAGGTGGTGGTCGTGGTTGTTGT
Source organism: Trifolium pratense (assembly GCF_020283565.1). Lineage (NCBI taxonomy): Eukaryota > Viridiplantae > Streptophyta > Magnoliopsida > Fabales > Fabaceae > Trifolium > Trifolium pratense. The sequence continues at coordinate 64,932,994 of NC_060060.1, read as the reverse complement.
TGTGTTTCATGCTCGTTATTTGCTTCACGCGATTCCATTGAAAACAAAAACGGAAATGCACTATGTTGAAAAAGGAAAGATGAATGAAAAAAAACACAGTATGACTCTGTATATATAGTGATGATGAAGAAAAAGAAAGTAACCGAAGATTGTTGAAATGATGAATAATGACAAAGGAAGAAAAGTGTGAAGCAAGGAGGGAAGGAACAAAGGTTTTGAAAAAAAACAAATTTTTTTTTTTTGGAGATTTTTAGATTTGGTATTATATTAATTATTCATGGACTTAAGTTATTTATGATATATTTAGTGTTTATGTGCTTTCCTTTTATATGATTGACTATTGCATCATTTTTGTTTTCTTATCTCTTTTGGGAATAAATAAACTTTGTTTTGACTTTGAAAAAAATACTACATCGGTCCCTAATTATAAGACATTGTTTGACCACTGCACATACCTCAATTCACAATTTTGATCATTAATATCTTTAATTATTTATTAGTAGAAATTATAAAAATTTAATATTTTGAAAATACTCATCAAAACAAATTGAACAAGATCTTGTATGCTAATATTTACATTTATATATTATTACAAAAAATACAGTTAAAACAAAGTAAATGAATAATACATTTTTGTTAAACGGAATCTTATAATTAGGAAAGAAAGTAGTACTGAGTTTTATGAAATAAAATACTTTTTGACCAATTGTTATTAATTACTCCCTTTCTTTTCTCATAGTCATGGTCATATATATTTTAAAAGGGTTAAATAACTTTTGGATCTTATAAATATCTTGAATTTTGTTTTTAGTTTCCTATAAAAAAATTTAGCAACTTTTGGTCCTTCAAATATTTTCTATCACAACTTTTGATTCGTACTTTTAATCAAACTCTTGTACTTTCACTTTTTTTAATGGTTTTTGTTTTCATGTTTATAATATTATAAGAATATCTCCCATAAAAATTTAGAATTTTTAACATAAGATGAATTATTTATGTGCAAAATATTTTAAATTCATATTTAATTCATCTCTTGTTAAACAAAAATTTAAACTTTTGTAAGAGATATTCCTATAATGTACTAAACATGGCCGCAGAAGGTCATTTCTATTTTTTTTTCATAATTTTTTTTCACTTGTATAAATCTGATTAATATTATGTTAACTAGTCTCAATTTTATTTTATTTTTGTCAAAACTAGTCTCAATTGTTAGTAAGGATATTTTTGTAAAACTATTATTCATTTCCTTTCATTGTTTGTCTTTTGCAATATATGAAATGGTCAAATGAAAAAGTTAAATTAATGCTCTCTTTAATGAAATATATGTTTTTATTTGACTTTGAAATTAAATATTCCGTTTCAAAACACACAAATTGATCAATAAAAATGAATGTATCTGATCCAAATTTTAAACCAAATACAATAAAGAGAGCATCAAATTTTAATAAATCATTTTTTATTTATTTATTTATTTATTTTACTTATATTTTGAGACGTGTGAAGTGTATATTGATTAATTGTTCTCAAATACTACACTCTTTATAATCTCATAGTCTATTAGAAAAAGTTGTTTTCTATGCAATTTCCTATCTTTATTACCTTAACATATGCGGACCCTAAATTTAAAATACACATATTTCAAGAATAATATATTTGTTTTCTTTAGGTCACGTGTTAGCAATATTCTAATCTAAATATATTTTGACTAAGTGTTATTAAATGCTCTATTTGAAAAAAGCCGTCTCAAAATCAGTGTTATACTCTCAATTCCCTATTTCCAATGTAAATGCTACTCTCAAATATCATGTGAATAACTCTCAAGCAGTTACCATTTTTAGTCTTTAATATAAGAAAAAATTTACTTTTTAAATTGATTAAAATATTAATGTATTTGGTCAATAATGTAGACTAGATACATCAAGTTTTTAATGAATCAAAGAAGTAAATTTTTTCTTATATCTATATTATATTATATTATATATAAAGAGGATACATGAGTTTTGGTGTGGACTTTTCATAAGAACAACAATACCCTTAATTTTTTTAGTAGCATCTATACTATATATAAAGAGAAATCTGAGTTTTGGTGTGAACTTTTCATAATACCAACAATACCCTTGATTTTTTTTAGTAGCAATAAAAAAAATTATTAATAAACTCCCCATAACATAAGACACATATTTTTTTAGCAGAAATTTTTTTTAGTAACAAACTCACCATAACATAAGATATATCTTTTTAATTGAAACGCACTTGCCTGGCCCGCTAGTTAATGATAATGAATATACATCAATTGTTAATAAAAAAAGTGAAATGCATTCGGATGTCATTTAAGGATTATATATATTTTAGTCCTCTAAATATATCAAATTTTGTTTTTAATCCTTTTAAATTTGCAGTTTTCAATTTTAGTCTCTCCTTTTTTAGAAAAGTTCATGTAGCATGTTCGAATCTTCTAAGGAAACAAATCCTTATTTGGCGCTATTTGTACTAATTGCAATAAATATTCTTAGAACATCTATTTTTAAATCTTTAACTTCGTATTTGTATTTAAGTTGAAACTTGATCATATCTTCATCACTTCCTTCACAATCTGAAAGTATGATTATGTAGTAGATGCATAGAACTGCTGCTCGGAGTCTAGTGCTTGTGATACAGAGTCCAGAACCTCTCTTGTCCAGAGTCCAAAGTCTTGATGTTCAGAGTTCAGAGTCCCTGAAGTTCAGAGTCTAGAATCACTTCTTTGTCATCTCGTAATCAGCCTTTCTTCACTTATTTCTGCACACTTAATAAAACGTTTAGTGCACAAAATTATTCTCTTATTCTTTATTATCATTAAAAATATAAGGATATAGTTGTGTTCCAACATGGAAATATCAAAATTAATGTAGTCGTAAATCGTAATGTTGACAAAACCGCTATATCTGTATTTGTGATGTATATATTGGCAAGTTGAGGCAAAATGCAAAATCTCAATTTGATGTTTTAAAGATAACAAACATCTTAATTATATTTTAAATGTAATTCTGATCTCATTGTTATCTAACAAGTGCTCTTGAGTGTTTTAATTAGTCAGGAACAATTAAGCTTCTAATCTCAATGATATTCATTATGTTTTGGCAAAAAGAGAAGCTTCAGGATCAGTCTGAGAATGATCTCTGGTTTAAATGCAACATTCTTCTCATGAACAAGAATAAATGCAAAAGTACTTATTTCATTAAGTCAACCATATACAAGACAAAGAAGCACTTTATCTTGGTTTTAACTCACAAGATCACAACAGTTCATGAACATTTAAGGCAAGGAATAAGTTGGAAAGAAAGTGACTTTCCTCTTTGGACAAAGTTAATGATCAAGCATGTGCAACATGATAATTTCTCAAGGCATCATCTAATCAGGTGTATCAAGAATATTTGGACAAGAATTACATAGACCAATAAGGATGAGACAACACACATTCAACTCATAGTTGTCATGTACCTTCAATGTCATTATTTAATGAACATTCTCCAAGAGATTAATTCTTAATCAAGAAAAGGAAGTACATGGAAAGGACAAGTGAATAGTTATGCAAGGACATCACAGCTGCATTCCCTTCACACTACAACTGGCCACAGGTCTGCATCATTCTACATTTGAAGATCAAGTGCAAAAATCGCCCAGATTGGAGAACGATCTCAGAATGATGCTGAGAATGACTGTCCTTTGCTTTTGAAGTTGCAAGCTCATCTACAGCTGGCCAAAACGTGCCTAAATGATCTATAACGGATATACTTGGTGAGGAAGCAATGAACAACTATCTACAGCCCATTGCAAGCTGTCATTTTGGCCCTTTTAAGTGAAAATATGAAGAACAGCAGGGAGAACGTTCTGAGAAAGATCAGTTTGAGCTTATCCACTCAACAATTCAGCATGAGCTGTCTATTTTGAATCAACTAGCCGTTGGAGAACTTCCTTTGGGACCAAGGAACTGAAGACTCAAGGTTCAACTATAAAAGGAAGGCTTTGGCAACATTGAAGAGCAAGAGTTCAATTTACAACAATCAATCTACTTGTCTTTGTGACACAAGATTTTTAAGCTCTTCTTTAAAGATCTCTTTCACTCCATATATTGTAATATCATACTAGGATCAATATCCATTTTGAGTGAACAAAGAGAGATTTTATTGTAACTAGCTTTTTAACTTAGTTCAAGTGAGAAAGCTTTAGATCCAAACCATTATCAAAGTTGTAAAAGATTGGCTCAATTCAATACGTAACTATTGATTGAGTGACACCTCATAAAGTCTAGGATAGACTTAGGTAGATCAAGCAAGTGAAGCTTGGAAGATTGTGATCTTGGATTAGATCAAAGAAGAAGTGTATCTTGAGATCGGTAGAATCTCTTAGTGGACAATCTCACAGGAGCGTGGGGACTGGAGTAGCCCATACTATTAAGGGGTGAACCAGGATAAAATTATTGTGCCTCTTCTCTCTCCCTTAAACTCATATTAATTTTATGCAAACACAAACACACACAAATCACTTATTGTTTTGTTTGCAGCTCAGAGATTGTTCTAAGATCATTCTCTTAACTTATACTATTTATTCTGAGATCATTCTAACATATGTTTTGATATCTAATTTTTAAAAGGACAATTTTTAAAGGTTCACAATTCAAACCCCCCTTTCTTGTGAAAAACTTTGCTACTTCAGGCAACACTGGTTAACACGAGCATCTACAACTCTAGCCACATTTTATATTGACTGCATATTATGTTATGATAACATAAAATACTAGTCATCCAGTAGTGAAAAAGAGATATGCTAGACACAAATACCATAAAAAAAAAGTGCAAAAGAAATAATAGAAAAGTTGTCTTTTTTTTTCGTATTAAATTTAACTATAACTGCCAATTTCCCAGGGGAAAAAGAACCATTATAGGAAGAGTTAGATGAACAAAATAGGGGAAATAGTCATTTTCGTCCCTCATTGTGCAACTCGCTGTCAATTTAGTCCCTCACTCAGGAAAAACTATTTAATAGTCCCTCAATGTGCACTCCGTTAGTCAATTTAGTCCCCGACGTTACATTTGGCAGTTAACTGAACAAAAAAACTGATGTGTCATTTTTTTGGGGACACATCAGCTTGTTGAGTTGGCAATGAGGAGCTGAGTTGGCAATGAGGGACCAAAGTGAAGAAAGGGACCAAAGTGACAGTAGATACCAAATTTTCCCAATTTAAATTCCTAAATCTCACATATAAGTTTAATTAGTCATAAGTTTACTTAACTCAAACAAAAAGTGACTTATTCTATTGAATTGGTTCTTTTAAGATGGATGAAGTGGAGAGCTTTGTCGTTGTGATTATTATATTATGTCTATCATCTGCTTAGCTTTTGTATACTTCCTAAAGAGCTTCAATCAACTTTCAAAGACACTTAGCTGGATTGTCCATTGCAGAATTATGCATAAGACTCTTAGCAATAAGAATACAATGGTACCAAAGACATCTTTTACTTAAACCAATTCCATTGTTTCTTGTCAGTGCAAGTTAGAAATATAAGATGATATTCATATTACATATACTAGCTGATATATTCAGCATGATATTCAGATATTACATACATATAATTCATCAAATGATTCAACATTACATAGTAATTTGCAACACACTTGTGCATATATGAGCAACAAAAAAACAGATAAAAAGCTCATACTAAGCATCACCAAATGAGACTTCATTCATCATCAAAATGCTCACTTGATTCTTCATGTTGCATTCTTCATTCATAAAAAAAAAAACAGTACATTCTTCATTCTTCAAGGCCTAGGGCCCCTAGGATTAAACCTTGGTGTTGGCATGAAAGACATGAGCATTTGTTCATCAGAAATTATAGCATTACGAGTTGTAGGATTATGTCCACTAGTTGTAGCAGTGGGATTTTGTCCCCTAACAGGTGGTGGCCTAATGTTAGTTGGCCTAATGTTAGGTGGTGGCCCTTGTTGTGTTTGAGGATGAGATTGTGACAAATCTATGTCCTCTTGATCTTGTTGGACTACATTGCTAGCAGGGGGAGGTGGATGTGGTGGACGAACGCAACCTCCGCGTTTAGGTGGTACACCTTGGCTAACACAACCGTTGATGTTGTGACCTTCAAGACCACACCTTGAACAAGTTATGACTGGGTATGACCATTTCATCTTGGTAGAATTTGATGGTCCAACATCAGATGCATCTTTTCTTCTTTGTTTCTTAGGCCTTCCTGGTCTCCTTCTAACTGGTGCAGGCACATGTTTAACATGTGGTGTTTTCTGCCAATACTCTAGTCCTTGTGTTGGTCTAACAAAATGCTCATATGTTGCATTGTATGATCCCATGGTCAGCCACCCATGGCAAAAATCTTCAGGTTTTTCACGCTTCCATGCAAGGGCTGCAACGACATGTTGACATGGCATCCCTAAACATAAAGTAAATAACAATAGTAAGCATCTATATTATGTTTAAAAATAGTCTAAAAACAATTATATATTAATCTATTCATGCAAACTAAATATCATCAAATAATTTATAATGTTCAACTTATATATCAATAGGTATTAGTCACCATTTGTTTCCAATACTATAACAGTTCTAAAATCACTACAACAAAACTGTTTTTTAGCGTCGGCCTAAATGAGATGCTAAATGGCCAAAAACGGACGCTACATAGTTCTTATCGTCTACTTAGCGTCTGTGTCGTGATAGACGCTTAAATGTCTGAAGCTAGACAGCTGCGTCCAGTAGACGCTATTTAGCATCTGTCACGTTAGACGCCAAGGGGACACTACTAACATGTACATAAGGCAGACGCTACTAGCATCGACTTGTGATAGACGCTACAGATATATATTTACATTATAAAACGTCACTGGTAGAGTCCACTTTGGCAGACTCTAACTGTAGAGTCTGCCCTTGATGGATGCTATATATTAATTTTTGAATTACATAGCGTCTGCTAAAAGCTGACGTTTTTGTTTTTTTTTTAAATATATATATATTCATCAATTCTTAATATAAACATCTATTTCTCATATATATAGAATCTCAACAAAAAGGTTTACATCCATTTAAATTCATCAATTCTTAACATGACCATCTATTTCTCATATATAACCATATACATAGAATGTCAACAAAAAGGTCTACATCCATCAAAATAACAACCCACAAAATATATGACCCACCAAAATATCCCACAAAATATATAACCTATCAAAATAGCTCTTAAACTTAACATCAAAATAACCCACAAAGTCTACAACCAACAAAATCAAGCATCTTCCTCTTCATCAACCGATTGATCATCCAATTCATTATCATAATAAGGATGAGAACTCTGACGAGAATGACCACTACAGGAGGCCGTCTCCAAAGCCATCATGCGACTTTGGAATTCTTCAAACTTTATTTCCAATGATCTGGTTCTCGCAGTTGACGCAGCAGCCTCAGCTCTAGCAGCATCTGCACGAGCTGCAGCAACCTCAGCTCTAGCAGCCTCAGCATCTGCACGTGCTGCAGCAGCCTCGGCTCTAGCAGCTTCAATGATCTGGTTCTCTGCCCTATTGTGAGGTGCCTCTGCCTCATAAATCATGTTTTCACTTAAGGTTTTTAGCCAAGTGTCCAGTACCATAACATCTTCCCCGTGACTTACCCTTGGAAACATCTTTCCATATTTGAATTCTTTGCGATCCATCAACCTCTTGAGTGTCACGAGTAGCACCACCATCAGTTTGTGTCACTTTGGCCAAATTTTCATGATATTCGGCCTGTAAATCAACATGAGACCAACATCAATAACAATATGATTTTGTTTTTCACTTATGTCAAAAAATGTTACTAGACACAAATATATAATAACAAAATAAACTTTCTTCACTAGGCAAAGTTGGCAACATGAACTACTCTATGTCATAATGTCCTTTATCATAATAAAATCAAAGTCTATTAAACATATGATGCAACAAGACTAGTGTAACCAGCACAGTTACATAATTTTCACTGTCATATGATGCAACAAGACTAGTGTAACCAGCTCGATTCACAGAATGAAACAAGTTCTGATCAGAACTTAACAGAATGTTACCTTAACAAAACATTTTTCATGATGATGTTATTACAACAATCAAACTTTTGTGTCATTGATAAGCACAACACTAAACACGAGGAGTGTTTGGTGAGGCAAGGGAACAGCTTACAAGAGCAAAGCACCACAAAGAACACAAAAAAAGGTATCTTTCAAACCAAACCTATTAGGATTTACTCTATCATACATCCAACTACGATCCATTTTCTACATGAAAAACATGAAATTATCAATCACTAGGGACGTTGGGCATTTTAGAGGAAACTCATTCCTTACATGGTACTGTTAATAATTTCTTAAGAGTTGTAAATTGTGGTTGTTCCATAATATATTAAAATATATGAATTGGGACCAAAACTCTTACTGTGAAATATATAATTGAACTATTGAGATAGGTACTTTGTCTTAAAATAAGTTTACTCATTCTCTGTCATATATTAGTCTTATATTGTCATCCAAAAATAATATCAGGCCATAATCAAGTTAAGTATCATCTTATTTATTGCAGCATCCTTTTATGAACATAACAATTAATAGCAAAGAGAACACGCAACTTTTGAAGTTAATACTATCAAACTTAGTTATATATACCCACATTACAGCTTGCAAAAACAATTAATATCAGAAACAGGATATTAAGAACTGATTAAAATAAGGATCTAACGTAAAGAGTAAATATAACATAAAACACAGATTAGGCCATAATCGAGTTAAAGTAAATGCAGCTAGGGTAAATCAAAGATAGAGAATGAGTAAACTCTCTTTCAATCAAACCAAATGCAACATAATAGTGTAAACATTATGTTTATTGGATGCAGGTATGAAATAGAACATAACAAAATTGTGCATAACATTAAATAATAACTCAAAGTTCTTCCCCTTCTAAAATACCCCATCATGTAGAAATTATAAATAGTTAAGTTTAATTCTAACTGCATTGTGCCTTAATTTACCACACGAGAATAATAATTTAGAATACGATTCGCGACCTTCAGAAGCACAATTCCTAAAATCACCTTCTATGCATTATTCACTACCATCTAACCATTTTTCATGTATGGTTGGAGAATTAATGGTTATACATGAAGAATGCATAGTAGCAAATCTTAGGAATATTGAGCTTTTGAGGGAAGCCGAGTTATTATCTTGTTATGGAAAAGGTAAACTAAGGCAAGGCACAATGCATGAAACTTAACTATTTATAATTATTTTTTTACTATCAAATTTATGTGGTCATATATATGATCGATTAAGATCTTTATAGGGTATTTTAAAAATAGATGAACATTGGATTACAACTCATATGATGCACGATTTTATGTTCTCTTTCATAATTGTGCAAGCAGTAACATAATATTTTGCATTGGTTTGATTAAAAGAGAGTTTACTCATTCTCTGTCATATATTAGTCTTATTGTCATCCAAAAATCATATCAGGTCACATGGTACAAACTCAAAATTAAAAGAACACAGCTTGGAACAAAACATGGTTACAGTGAGCAGCTTGAAGTTAGAATCGATTATAATCACTATTAGAAACCACTCGTTCATATATCACTAATAGGAATATATCACTATTTTTTTTATCAGTAATTGAAAAACATTGTTACAGTCACGCAAATTGGGTGCTACTTCACAATTTTAGGTCTTAAAAATCCCTTTTGGCTAGTGAATCCCTAAAACATCTCAAAAATCAATTTTAGGTCTTAAAGAATCCCTTTTGGCTAGTGAATCCAACCATGTACAAACTCAAAATTAAAAGAACAAGAGATTAAGGAACAAACTATAAATAAAGAACGGTGAAGAGATTTGTGAAGAGATGAAGTTACTTACTTGGAATCGTGAATGGAAACAAGAGTTGCGAGCTTCTTCGACGAAAACGAGAGATTGAAGGAGAGTTTGAGCTTCTTTGACGGCGGAGGATTAGGAACGGTGGAGGAGTTTGAGCTTGTTCTTCGATGCTGAGTTCTCACTTTCCATCATTGTGTTCTTTGATATATTTTTTTTGTTTTTACTTCATATATATTTAGGGATTGGGAAAGAAAAAATAAGTAAGTGATATTATTTGTGAAATAAAAGTGGGAAATTGAAATAAAGTGGGAAACTGAAAATTTGTGAAATTTTTTTGCGCTTATCAAAAAGTTTTTTTTTATTTAATTTAATTATCATTAGAGTCCGCCTCAGCAGACTCAATGAACTAATAAAAAAAAATTAGTTATTTATTTTTTCATAGAGTCTCCATAGCGTTTCCAAAAGCAGACGCTAACTTTAAATAATAAATTAAAAAAATAAAAATACAGCAGCGTCTGTCAAGTAGACTCAAATGAGACGCTAGTAGTGTCCGTGTCGTGGCGGACGCTAAAAAATTTGAAGCTAAAACCCATTTTTCTTGTAGTGAATATAGACATCAAATACAAATTAAGACCAAACAACATGTCATTTTATTATAGTTAGCCAACACATTTCTACAAGTGATCTTAAGGTAAGCATAAACTCATTAATACAGTAAGCATAAACTTTTAATGTAGTTTTACCTGTTAGCTGCCACATTCTGCATGTACATGTTTGAGCATATATGTCAACATCCACATGTGTCTTCCAATTATTTGCTACTTGAAATCTTCCTTCACCAGCCCAATGTGGTTCCCATTGATTGCTTGCAATCTTGAAATTTTCCAACCTAGACTGCTGCATTGGAGTAAGTATTACAGTTCTATTAGCCAATTTTAGTCTATTAGTACTCATTGTCCTCATAACATAACACCTTATCTCTTCAGCCAAGGTAAGAATTGGCTTTCCTCTATACTTAAGAATACTTGAATTAAATCCTTCACAAGTATTATTAGTAATGTTATCCACTTTCGGTTCAGTACTAAAATAAGCTTTAGTCCATGCCTCCTTAGGCCACTTGTTTAAATATTCTCATGCCTTTTGACATTTTCTCTTAATTCTTTCCATGACAGCATCAAATTGGACTGGTGTAGTTGATTTTGCAGCTTTCCACACTGCACCTTTAAGTTCTTTGTCTTTCCATTGCTTTGAAAAATTCTTCCACATATGCATGACACAATACCTATGGTGAGCTCCTGGCATTATCTCTTGCAAAGCAAGTATAAGTCCCTGGGAAAAAGTTACAGTTTTAACAGTTACAAAATAAGCAGTTATAAATCATAGAATTACAAAGTTACTGCCATATCAGTCCCTAACAGTTACAACTTACTATCATATTAGTCCCTAACAATTATAACTTACTGTCATATCAGTCCCTAACAGTTAACATTAAATTACAAATAATTAAACTATGTACCTTCTGCATGTCACTCATAAAATTCCACCCATGTTATCTGTAGTCTCCCAAATCTTCATGCAATAAAGTGAGGAACCATTTCCAATTGTCCTTGTTCTCTGCATCCACAATGTCATATACTATAACAAAGTTCTGGTTGTTTGCATCTGTTCCAACAGCAGTCAGCAGCTGACCCCCATAATAACCCGTTAGGAAACAACCATCCAACCCAATAAATGGTCTACACCCAGCCTTAAAACCTCTCTTGCTTGCATCTAAACACACATAGAATCTCTTAAACTGTGGAGGACCTTCAAGCACCGGAGTAACATTAATTTTAGCTGTTGTACCTCTATTACTCCTTAACAATTCATTTGCATAGTCTCAAATCAAAACCATATTGCCCTTTATAACTTCCCTCTACTTTTTCTTTTGCTTCCTTTAATGCTCTGAATAATTTGGTGTCATTAATTTGAATTCCAAACTCCCTCTTCATGTATTCATAAGCCTCTAAATATGTGATTTTTGGTTGCATTTTAATCTTCTCTTGCAACTTATTTGAAACCCACGTTGTCTTTGCTTGACTGTTCACAAATCCACGACAACAATTATGAATAGGTGCGAAAGTCTTCACTTGGAAACTGTTGGTTAATTTACTCCAAGAACATAATATCTGCCAACCACAGTCTTCAGCCTTGCATACAGCTCTGCATCTTACCTTATCATTTTTTATCCACTTTATCTCCCTCGCATGGTATATGGTGTAATCTCTCACAGCTTTCTTAAACTGCTCCAAGGTTTCAAACTTCATTTCCTTTTCCAAGTGAATCTGCCCAAATTGTGCATTTGCATCAAATTGTGGGAAAATTTGCCTCCCATTACTATCAGCTTCATCCTCACTGCTAACAGGGGTTTTTGGTTCTTCAGAATGGTACGAGTAATTGTCATCAGCAACTTCCTCTTCAACATTTTGATCGAGATCAATACTTATCCTTATCCCTTCATTTTGTCTTCCCCTTTTCCTACTACTTCCAGGTTCATCTATTTCAATCTCATTCAAATCAGACTCAACATCCATAAATGACTCATCATCTTCACTTAAATAAGATAAATAAGAAGGCAAATAATCAGAATTTTCAGAACTTTCATCTTCATTCTCATTATCAGTCTCACTCACATTATCACCTTCGTTAATAACATTATCAGTTTCATTAACAACATCATCACCTACAGCCACATTAGCCTCTTTAGCTTCATTAATACTATCATTAGTTTCATCAGTTTCATCCACATTAGCCTCTTTAGCTTCATTAATACTATCAATAGCTTCATCCACATTAACCTCCTTCAATTTTTCATCACCTTCAGCCCCATTAACCTCTTTAGCCCCATTAATACTATCATTAGCTTTAGCTCCATTAACCTCATCAGCAACTTCATCAAGTATTTTCGGCTCATCAACTGGATGTTCAGCATAGATGTGAACTTCATTATTGTGGCGTATAGCAGTGGTGCACATATCATGGATGTCTCCATCCTCAAGCAATTCAATGTAACCACCCCTGTCAAGAATCAACCACCATATGTTCCCAATCCTACCGTACTTTCCAACAGACTTTAACTTATTTTTCAGGATCACACTAGTGCAGAAAGGAGATACAACTACTAGTCAAACAGACTTTCCACTACTGGCCGCGGCCAGTAGTAAATGCAGTCGACGTTGTAAGTGCACACTTTCCACGTTGGGTATTTTTATACCCGTCGTGGTATGTGTAGTTTCTTCTGTAATTATTATTTAAAATTATGGGGATTCCACGTCGGTTTTTACAAATACCCGTAGTGGTATGTATGAGATTCCACTACGGGTATTTACAATATCCGTAGTGGTATGTATGGTTTCCAGTTTTTTTTTTTTAAGAATTGGGGATTCCACTACGGGTATTTACGCATACCCGTAGTGGTATGTATGGTTTCTAGTTTTTTTTTTAAGAATTGAGGATTCCACTACGGGTCATTACTTTTACCCGTAGTGGTATGTGTAGTTTTCACTACTGATTGTTATAAATATCAGTAGTGGTATGTTAGTTTTTTTTTTTCTTTTCGTTTTTTTGTAGCTTCCTGTACCTGCATATTAGTAGTGGTGTAGTTTTGTAACATGTTTAAGACCAAATTTCATCACAGACCTCAAAGTTACATTCAACACATTAAAAGTCAATACTTAACATTATCACTAATTAATTCCAAGTCTAATTCCAAGCAGACAATCACATGTAACTACTTCATATATGATTCTTTTATAAATCTCGTTACATTACTTATCGTAACAAGATACATACATATAAATATTAGAAAGTCTAAGGTCTCTTAAGAAAATTCTTGAACCATTGTGCTGAGAGCTTGTGAGCTACTAACCATCCAATCATGAAGTCAATTGATCGCTCTGCAGCTCTTTCATCGAATTTGCTATTTGAGAACGGCACAAAATGCATCACAAGCAGCCATCATGACTCTATCATCGTGTTCCAGAAGAGTTGCATGATTGTCATAGGCGAAGTTCCTTGGCTGAATCATTGCCATCGCAGACCTCAACATCAATCCTATACCTGGAAGTAAAATAGGCCAAGTTGAAAATCCATAAATATAAAATGCAGGAATTCCAACATATTAGAATTCCAACATATTAGACTAGCACTTAATCAATTTTGCAGGTTCTATCAGGAATGTTTGCTTATCAATTTTGCTGATGCATTAGCTGAAATGCAGGAATCTGAAGCTATGCCAAAGACGAAGCAATTGTTGCGACAAGACTATATCCTAATAAATAACTGGCGTACCAGTTCTTTTTCCTGCTCATTTGACTATATCATCCCTGAAAGCATCACAAAAACACCTCAAAATATAAACATTTCAATTGATTCAAGAAGGATTGTCGAAAAAAAAAATAATTCAAGAAGAAACTTAGCCAAAGCAAATACAAGACTAAAAAAACAGTAACAGAAGCCTTTCACCTTACACCTCAAATAACAAAAAGCTTAAAGCTAAAGGTTACCTGATACAAAGAACTAGCAACTACCAGCCATGCCAGATAGATGTTGTAGAATAAACAAGAAGCCTTTCACTTTACTACTGCAAGATTTTCACTTTGAATTAGTCCAAGGCATCAGGCATAAGATTTTCACTATACACACAAAGTGGATACTAAAGATGCCTATTTGCCAAAACTACAAGTTTAGTATGATAATGATTGTATGCACAACTCCAAAATAAATTAAATCGTCTTAAAAATATGCATACCTGTTCTACTTCAGAGTAATCTTGTAGTGCTTGGGACTCAGATTTGCACAACCGTCTGCAATATCAACAATAAAATTCCCTAACAAAATCACCCAATGGCTTTATTAAATTAATAACTTTGAAGAGAAACAACGTGTTATTCTTATTCTGTACGTGTTCAACAATGTTGCTAGCTTGAGAAAGAGGTTCTTGGCTCTTACTAGAGAGCTTGGCCAAAGTAGTTGTATGGGTTGTATGAATGCATTCAACCACAACAATCATAGGAACAACAAGGGTAACCAAAGCCATGTGCCAAACAGCAGTGAATCCGACAACAAAACCAGAAACAAAAGCAATCATGTAGTGAATACAATTTCCTAACTAAACAAACCAAGCACACAACTCAAACACTAGTTCGATTCCAATTTAATAACACTATCACAAAAAAGAAGAAAAAAGAAGAAAAAACATTAAAACTTGAAGCATTTCCAAAAGTAACAAAACCAGGTTAAATGTTTTCCTTCAATAGCTATAGAGCCTATAGGTAAGCTAAGGTCACATTGTGGTTTGTACGGTCACTAACCTGCCTTTAGATAATCTACCAACATAAGCCAATAAGCAACAACATGGATGAGAGCAACGATTTTCAAAATTTAGTTAAACAACTCAAAACATAACAAGCACACAAATGACCAAAATTTTCAGGGTTCTCTATGTAAAATGACTAACTCAACCAAATCGTCCCTTCAATAACATCTAATTTGAAACTATATAAAATTTGCAACAATTGAAACTATTGTATTGATAATTAATCATGCTAAAGATTTCAAATGGATCATAGTCACAAGTCAGGACTATTAAAATACAAGAACAACATAACTTAAACAAATGAAATATAGAAAGTGGAAGCGATTGATCGAGAAAACATACAAGAAATTTGTGATTGAATTGACCGATAGGACACTGTCATCAGAGATGTCAACACAGCTACATCGTACCTGCTCAATCACAAAAAAATAGGATCAATGAAAGCAAGAACCTTATTGCATCGTACCATAATAAAGTTATGTTTTAGGGACTCCATATATTGATAGATTCATCAAGGGTTATGAAAATATTTTGAGACAAAGAACCTTACTGCAACACCCACAGGGGTGCTCTACTAAGTGACTTGTAGAATGGCCAAATAAGTTATTTGAAACAAATATGTTCACCACACCCAACTAAGATATGTTCACCACAGCCAACTTAGATGCTAGATAATTGGAAAAGGAATTTAAGGCCTATTTACTGCGATACTGAGAAGCTCGGTACTAACGGAATTAATCATTTTATTCTTTTAGATGATGCTAATGGAATATTGTCAAATATTAGCTATGTTCATATAAGAAGCTTGAAATACCTAATTCTTTATACTCAATCAAAACATACAACAAAAAGTGTATAAATTTCAAATACCTAATTCCCATAAATTTTAAATGCCTAATTCTTCATACTCAATCAAAACATATAACAAATGAATAGATAACTTTCATATACCTAATTACCAATTTATTAATCTACCATATGATGAAAAAATTGGAACAATAAGTAAAAAATTCAACAGTAACGAAGTGAGAAACTGAACCTGAAGTTGATTTTGAAGGTTAATTGAAGAATTTGAGGAGAATTTGAAGCTTACTTTGAACAAACGAGTTGTTTGAATCTGAAGCTTAGATTGAAACGAACGAATTCGAATCTTAATCTTAGGGTGAAGACGAAGATTGAATAACTTAGGGTAAGAAGAAGGTTGAATCTAAAGGAAGATCAAACGAAGATCGAACGAAACATCTGAATCTTGTGCTTTCGTTACTCACACGCGAGTTTGAATCTGAAGATTGAACGAGTAATTTGAACAGTTTTAGGTGAAAACGAAGAACTTGTGATTGTGATTTGGGAGAAATTGGGAAGAAATTAGGGAAGAAACTGGGAAGAAATTTGGGAACGATGAAGAATGAGAATGAAGAATGAAGAAATTAGGGACGACGGTGGTGTACGTTCTCGCGTTCGCGTAGGAGAAGAATTGGGAACGATAAGAATGAAAGAATGAGGAATGAACAAATTAATTAATTAATGAACACTAATAGGGATTCCACTACGGGTGAATACCAAAACGGTAGTGAAATCCAATTAAAACAAATTTTAATGTAATTACAACATTGCCACCGTGTCTACTTTTCACTACTGATTTAATAAAACCAGTAGTGAAATCCCTTGTCTATGAACTTTTCACTACCGGTATTAAAATATCAGTAGTGGAATCTTTTGGTCAAATGTATTTCACTACTGGTATTCACATACCAGTAGTGGAATCTCTAAACCAAAAGTCATTTTTCTACTAGTGTCATCTTGTTAAGGTTGTCACAATCATAATCTTTCCAAACAAAAAAATCACCACCTTCATACTCCATATTACCGTTACCATATTTTCGAAAATATCCACCATGATGCAAAATCAGAGTAGCCACAGGTTCCATTCTAAAAAAACAACATGGATATGTATTAACAACTATGAAACTTAGTAAAAAAAGACTATGAAACAAACCCTAATATTCAAAACTAATAACTTTAACCCTAAATCCTAAATACACAAAAATAACAACAAATAATCTAAACCAGTACACAATCAGAACTATGGAGATCAAAATATTTGATATTTGCATGCTCAAACAAAAAGGAACAAATAAGAGTTTTTCACTTACCTTGTGGTACTCAGTTGTGATTTATGAGATACTCAAACAACCTTCAATGACGGTTTCAGAGAATGAAGAAGCAAATGAAATAACGACGGCGGCTTACGGTGGTTATGGGGTTAGGATGATCGGCGATGACGGTGATTGAGTGGAAGACAAAGTGAAAAAGGTGATGGAAAGGTGTCGTGGGTCAATTTGGTCCCCTTGTATTTATAGACAAAGTCAATCTCTTTTTTTTTTGTTTTTTTTTCGTTAAATAATCAATCTTTTTTATTTGTTTTTTTGTTAAATAGAAAAACAATCTTTTTTGTACCAAAAAAAGAAAGAAAAGAAAATCAATCTTTTTATTTTTTTAATAAAATATAAATTTTGTCACTTTGGTCCCTCATTGCCAACTCAGCTCCTCATTATCAACTCAACAAGCTGATGTGTCCACAAAAAAATGACACATCAGCTTTTTTGTTCAGTTAACTGCCAAATGTAACGTCGGGGACTAAATTGACTAACGGAGTGCACATTGAGGGACTATTAAATAGTTTTTCCTCAGTGAGGGACTAAATTGACAGCGAGTTGCACAATGAGGGACGAAAATGACTATTTCCCCAACAAAATACGAAATAATAACAGCAAGAGTGAAATGCAAAAGTACATAGAGTAAATTGAGGTACTACAGAGGCTGACTCAAAAATTATCAAAATAAAATCATAGAGCTTAATAGATGTAACACAATTGAAGTATGGTAAATGTCAAATATTAATGAAGTAAATTTAAAAGTTACTTAAAAATTCACTCTCTCACACACCAACTCCACGCAAACTGAGTGGAGAACTTTTAATGTTAACGAAAATGATATAGATAATTTAAATTATAAATTAGTACATAGCAAATCAACATACTTTTCATTTTCATCTTCAAAATATTCATAACTATAATAATAATAATAATAATAATAATAATAATAATAATAATAATATACATACCATTTTTAAGAGATGACAACTAATTGTCATCATCTTCCAAATGCTCAAACAAATACATAGAATCTTAAGCTTTGTGAATAAATCTTTATACATGTGAGACATTTCCTTTTATGTACAACCAAATCATAATTGTTGTAGAATCTGTAAAGCTAGCTTTCCATCATGCTTAATCTCCAACCAAATGTATCCAAAAGATTCTTCCATAGCTGCACAAAAAGGAAAACACAAAATCATGCAATAATTAAGGCAAGTATATATATTCTAGTGTGAAGTTCTTGAATGCACATTGTTGTATCTCGCAGTCTTCATTCAATCCCATGAGATAATCATTAAGATCATCGGCTAACATACAAAAGAATTAAAAATCACATGGTTAACAACATATACCCTTTGTTATGAAGGGGGAAATGTATGTATATCAATTGTTGTATTCAACTTGTGTGGAGGCAAAAAAAAAGGTGATTTGTTAAAAAAAACTTTGCAAATGTAATTTGTAGGAGAATGATTTATTACTTGTTTCTTCTTATCATGAATAAGATAAGAACTAAATAAAATTATAAATAGGACTTTGAGTTCTTCTACTTTCATCGTAGATTTAGTACCTGAAAAATTATATAAAACGTGGAATCATTTAGTGATATACTACTGGTGGAGAATGCAATTCTAAAATGCGGTAAATAAAGCAAATGCAACTCATGTGAAATAACACAAAGTCCAAAAATAATAATAAAACCTAAAAAAATTGGCGATGAAAGATAATACAAACATATGGTAACTAAAAATGCACATTCTCTTAAATAAAATGCATTAAGATTAAAACAACATACCTTAAGGAGAAGCTCCTATATGCGTGATTTGTTGTGATATCTTATAGTCACTATGATTTTCTATGACATCTGTGATGTTTGGGTAATCTTCATGACTCCTTAAAAAAGAGTTGAAGGTCCACAAAGATAAAAGAAACAAACCAAAAAAACTAATGAAATACGTAGATTTATGTATAGAGTTTCCATAAACAAAAGTAAGATAAACGAATTAAATAAATACATTAAAACACGCTTCACAAAAATACTTGGATAAATTTAGAAGGAAAATGACTTAAGGTCTCAAATATTATTTTTTTTCAATTTTGAAATATTAAAGGAGTAATTAATGAAAGAAAAATACTCACCCTTAAAGAAGAAGAAGAAGAAGAAGAAGAAGAAGAAGAAGACAATGACATTAAGAAGATGAATGGCGCGGTTATTCTCAATAATTTTGGTTTGCAATAGAAAATAGAAAATGAAGGTTAATTAGACTTGTTTCTAAACTACTAAAAAAAGTGTGAAAATCCATCAAACTAAAATATGTTACTAAACTACATAGCATAAAAGAAAAGGAAGTTAATTAGAATTGTTCTAAACTACTAATCAAGATATATCTGCTCATAAAATTTAAAATAGAATTAGAAAAACAAAATTTAAAATAAAAGTATGAGAAAAGTGAGAATGCAAAGAGAGTGCGTTTACCTATGCCTTTCTTTCCAACTAGTAAGCTGCCTGTGCATTGCACGGGTTCGATAGAACATCAAATATATATCAATCATGCTTGTGACCATTCAAAGGGACCAAATCATCGCATTCGATATGCCAATCATGGTTGATGTCAATCAAGTGGAATCATTCATAAGCACGATGAAATTAGCACATAGAAAGTAAAATATAATAAAAGTCAAGTCAGATACAAATCAAAAAAGAAAAACAAAGCCCATAAACTATATGAAATCCTAAAGCATGAAATATTGCTCGGTTTGATAGAAAGCATTCACGATCAAGGTTGTCCTCACACCAAGAAATGAATTAGTTTTAAAATAAAGAACCCTATTTTGTGATGATTGAGTGGCACCAAACTTGACAACGATACCTTCGCTTAAACGATGTACTTTGCAAATGTCTTTCCAATGACTATAAATCGTGCAAGTCATTTGAGGATTATTTTGAAAATGAAGATGACAGTTCATCCATGTATTTCCAAGCCAATCAATAGTAGTGAGCGGACCTTCCTCCTTGGGAAGTGCATATTCGCAAAAGCCCCTCCATGAGATCGTCTGTACAATGGATGCCGAACCATTAGACGCAATGTATAAATTATTAATCTAGAATAAGCATAAAAAAGAACACATACCAATGTTTCGGATTCAACATCAAAAGAGGTTAGAGTCTTTTCAAGTTTATGTGCGAATACGGTTGGATATACAAAGTATTGGACAGGTCCATTTGAAGGTCCTTCCTCAAAGGCTTTGGTCAACATGAGTCTATAGGGAGGATCCTTGTTAAAGTAAGCAACCTCAATTTCAGTAATTTTTGTAATTTTAATGTGGAAAATGTAAGGACTAATGAATCGGAGGATTACCTAACCACCTAAATCAATGTTATAAAAATCTCGCAATCGAGTGCAGCCGTGGGTCAAATAAATGTTTCCACAAGTAAGTTACTCGGTGCAGTTGGTCTCATAGCTAAAATTCTGCAGGATACAACAGTCACTTTTTGCTAGCGTACCACACGTGAATTAACAAGATCTCATGAACAACTTTTTAGATGCTTAAATGACGTTTATAAGTATATTATATTACTCTTGTATATAAGTTTATGTATACACGATTTTCCTTATCTATATAGAAAGATTAAGTAGCAAGTTATATGCCCAAGAGTCCAACACACCACTACCACCCCTAGTTTTGTGCTACTATTGTTATTTATTCCTTTTAATTATGCATATGAATGAAATTGAAGCACATTTAACAAATGTGTAACGGCAAATATGACCAAGTTAAGAGAGTGAACAAATTATTAATATAATAATTAACTTTAAAATAAATTAAAGATAAAACATTCAACAAGGTTGTCGAATTTCAATTTGAAATGAGTTGCCCTAGAGAAAATTGTGAAATGGTAAATCTTCTAAAGCTTGACACAATTGTTTAAAAGTATATGTCCAATCTATTTGTTAATCAAAACCTTAATGTGAAACAAATGATATTTACCAATTGATGATATCAAATGGGTTCATGAATTCACAACTAATCACATGTTTATTGGTTTTTATAGGTTCCCTCCATTAAAAGTAAATCTCATTCGAAATGATTCAAACACTAAATATGAACAACTCACACATTTAGTTAACATATGCGAATAAATTTAATTTATATACACACTGCAAAGTTATTTTACAAGTGTATTTAATAATATATTAAGGGGATGAATCAAATTACACTAGTGTAACATTTGAGTAATGTTATATTGCTCAATAATGATTTAACGATTTAAAATTTTACAAAATCTACCGTTGGATTGAAAAATTATATTATATAGATCATCCATGTTAAATTTGACAAAAATTTAAAATTGTTTGATATGTTTTTGAGATTGATCAAGATTAACAGTATTCAATAAAAACGCATAAACCATTAATTTTGTCGAGTCTCAAAAACATATCAAACGATTTTAGATTTTTGTAAAATTTAACATGATGATCTATATGATATAATCTTTCAATCCAACGGTGAATTTTGTTAAATTTCAATACGGTGAATTTTGTTAAATTTCAATTCGTTAAGGCGTTATTGAGCAGTATAACATTACTCAAATGTTACACCAGTATAATTTAATTCATCCCCATATATTAATACGTCATATAATGTATTTTAAAACACATAAAATATCACATTACACATTATTAGATGCATCATGCATCAGTAAAATAATTTTACAAAATAATTTTACAAGGAAAGAATTAAACTCTATATAAAAAAATTCACTAGTGCGAAAAGACTGTATTGTCAAACGGTGTTGTGTATGGTGTACCAAATCCGTCAATCCGACGACTCATAACGGAGTCTGAATATTTTTTTCATTTTAATTTTTCTTCTTCTCTTTTCTTCTCACCGTCGACGACGTTTCTGTTACTCTTCTTCAAACTCACAGATCTACGGCGAAACAACCGCTTTTGATTCATCTTCTTCTGCCGAACCTCTTCGTCGCTGAATTTGGAAGTTGATACACTGGATCGGAGATGCCGGTGGCTGCTTCCGCTGTCTACTTCTTGAATCTCCGTGGAGACGTTCTCATCAATCGTCTCTATCGCGATGATGTTGGGTAATATCTCTACATCTTCTCTTTCTTTCTCAGTAGAGATCTTCAGTGATGAAATGAAATGACCTAATTTCTGAGCTTGAATTCTGGAAAATAATTTGTGTTTATTCGTGTTTTAGGTGTTAGATTGTATTGGTTACTTATAGGGAAACTATTGAGAATGTTTTGATCCAATTGTGTATTTTATCACATCACAGTTTCAATTTTCGAATAATTTTTGTGCTAGATATGCAGAACATTTTAGTGTAATGTAGCTAGGACTAGTGTATAACGAGTTGTTTTTCTTCGGGAAACCCTGGAACTTGTGGATTGAGTTGTTGGAGCTTAATTTATAATCTTATAGGGTGTTTGATTGTATATTTATATTATAATTTGTTGCTTTATAGGGGAAATATGGTCGATGCATTTCGGACGCATATAATGCAAACGAAAGAACTTGGTACCTGTCCTGTGAAGCAGATTGGCGGTTGTTCTTTCTTTTACATGAGAATCAGCAATGTTTACATTGTGATTGTTGTCAGCACCAATGCTAATGTAGCTTGTGCTTTCAAGTTTGTCGTAGAGGTAATTAAACTCTGATTTTCATTGCCATTTAGCAGATGTTTGGCTTTGTCCATTAAGTTATGATTCATTTAGTTTTATTCTATCCATCCTTTGTAATATGTGAGATGATGGTTTCACTGTCTTTGTTGCTTGTGCATACACGGCTTTCTTCTGGCATCTTATTATTGATAATAATTTACATTTGAATTTGATTGTATAAATGATCGTTGTATGTCTTATTTTCTTTGTAGGCTGTTGCACTATTCAAATCATATTTTGGTGGCGCCTTTGACGAGGATGCAATCCGCAACAATTTTGTACTCATTTACGAGCTTCTAGATGGTATGTAATCTGCATGTTGATGAATTAAATTCCTTCGATGTTCAATCTAGTTAATAGTTCTGTTAGCTAGAAGATTATCTTTTAGCTATGTTTTTATATATGCCCAAGTTTCTGGAATTGAAGAGCTATATATGTGAACGTGATGGACCCTTGACCCAGTATAGCAGCTAATGTTAACAGCTAAGTAGTGCACAGTTAAGCCATTGCCATAAGATCTGGAAGGTGCATTCTATATAAGGGATAAAAGGGGATGAGTGTAGGAAAAATAGTGGGAGAGGTGCGGTTATGCAAGTGGCATTTGAGTGGTTTCCGGGGAGTGTAAAATGGCAGACAGTTATGAATAGGAGGTGGGGTATTTTGGAAATATGGTAATTTTCCTTGGGCATGGGTAGTAAGTTAGCATTCAGTAGCTAGTTCTTGTGTTTTTCATTTTTCTTTTCTTTTACTTCCTATTATATTTCTCATTTTTTGCTGCAACAGTTACTATTCTTCACTATTGAGTATCAACCGTTATTCATTTGTCTTAGTAGTAAAATCAAACATTCTCCTTGGGGTGATTTCTTTTCTGGTTTGCATAAAAAAATGGACACCTATATGAAGAGGTGATGCAAGAGCAATATTCTGTGCCTTACTAAATTTATGATTTGAAGTTGCTTGAATTATGAAATACAACACACACGAGTCATGACACCATTTACCGTTTTTAAAATAAATAAATTATGTCACGGTTTAGAACTGGGGCTTTACGTGGGAAAAACATAAAATTCTTCTTATAAACTATTGCGTTTATCTTGTAGCTGATAGAAAGTCTGGGCTAGGAAAGGGTGATATATATAGTTTTTATTGCAACTCTAAATCTTATCAGTAATATATGTTTGACCGAAATGATAGTCATAGCTCATAATTCCATCAGCTCTAGAGAATTTAATGGGAACTACCTTTGTTAAAATAAATGAGGCTTAAATATGTTTTTGGTCCCCTGCAAGCATAACTTTTTCTTTTCAATCCTTGTAAAATAATTTCTTTGCTTTTAGTCCTTGCATATGTACCACTTTTTGTTTACGGTCCTTGTTCGTTTTAGTCCCTGGAATATTTGTTTACGTTGAAATTGATCCACGTAGTATGCAAATAATTTGATTTTAGTCCCTCTAGTATGGGTTACATAAGAACTAAAATGAAGGCTGCACACATATTACAAAGACCAATTTCAACAAGAACACATTTTACATGGACTAAAATAAGACAACAAGGAACAAAAGCAATATATTTTCAAGATTTAAAAACAAACAAAAAATTGTATAGGGCTAAAAGCAAAAAATGGTATATTTGCAGGGATCAACACCATATTTAAGCCAATAGATAATAACCCAGTGAACTGCAATGGAAGTTCCCGGTGTTTCACGGTTGTGTATTTGACACTGGAGCAGTGCTTTTGCTTGATAACTGTATAAGGTGTTTTGCATCGTGCATCTATCTATTTTGCTAACAGGTTCAATAGCTTTGTATAACTATAAAAGACCATGTATTATTCTTGTGACAAAATGTTGATGATTTGAATCATTGGATGAGTTGGTGATAATTATTCACAATTATTTGCAGAAATCATGGACTTTGGTTATCCCCAAAATCTTTCACCGGAGATCTTAAAGCTTTATATCACTCAGGAGGGAGTCCGTTCCCCGTTTTCATCCAAGGTTAGTTTGCATGTGATTTTGTTAATACCTTGAAAGTTGAAATACGGACATGTCACAGATGTGATAGGACACAATCATGTTCATGGCGCATACAGGCGTTTTTTTTTTCTTTCCGAAAAATAAAGACAAATATTTTTTTTAAGGGGAATCTTGGAGAATAAAATATATACTGATTGATATATACCAAATTTGAAATAACATGCTAAAGAAACTTTTTCTCTGCAATTACTTTTTTGGGGGAGGGGAACAGGGCACTGATTGATACCTGTTCGAAATGTGTCTCAAGTTAGTGGTTTTATGCCTGCATGTTGTGTACACCTGCCAATTTTTTCTGTTTTATTGTTTGCATTTCTTAATATGTTTGGTCTGTCGAATATTCCATTAAATCCTTTGTTCCATTTTTTGATGTGTGCAATGGTTGGGTGCAACAGGCATCTGAGAGACCTGTTCCAAATGCGACATTACAAGTTACTGGTGCTGTTGGTTGGCGTAGAGAAGGCCTTGTATACAAAAAGAATGAGGTGAATTTTATACCATCTGACCCCCATTCTTTATGATTATTACCATTCTATTACAAGTTTACAACATTGCATATTACAGGTCTTCCTAGATATTGTGGAGAGTGTGAATCTTCTTATGTCGTCAAAAGGTGAGTTATGATCATGATCTTTGATTATATGTTGCTGTTTGCTAGATTGCCTGCTAATTGTTTTATGGTTTTAGGCGTTGTTCTGCGCTGTGATGTAACGGGGAAGATTCTTATGAAGTGCTTCCTTTCTGGAATGCCTGATTTGAAGTTGGGTTTGAATGACAAGATTGGCCTTGAGAAAGAGTCGCAACTTAAATCACGTCCTACTAAAAGGTAGTTATCATTTGGCCATGATTTCCTCGCATTTTCCCTTTCAATTATATTTTCCTTTGACATTTTTATTTAAAAGTTGTGCTTATATCTATGTTATCATAGAAAATAATATGGTTTCTATTTTTACTTTTTTGTTTTTTCAATTTGGTCCTTTTATCGTGTTGTACTGGGAATATATTAGACCCTCCTGCTTTGTTTTAATTTTCTGATGATATATTTTTTTCATTATCAACAAAATCTGTTTTGCAGTGGCAAAACTATTGAGCTTGATGACGTCACTTTCCATCAATGTGTAAATTTGACGAGGTTCAACTCGGAGAAGACTGTTAGTTTTGTGCCTCCAGATGGTGAATTTGAACTAATGAAGTAAGCTCATGCCTGCTGATTCTTGTTTTGTTAAATTTTATGAATCTGCGCCAAAAATATGACATGCATACTTTACTGAGAAAGGGGGGCCGGTGGGTAGAAGGGTTTGTAATTCAATCTATCTTCCCTTTAAACCATTTGGTAGTAATTATTTCAAAGCCACTCTCTGCGTTTCTGTTGACTTTTGTACTAGGCACTTGATATACAATTTCTTGGTAGATCTTTGTCATGATCAAACTTTGATAGGGAAAATGGATTATTGTATATCTATGTTATGCTTTAAGTGTTCTTTGAAAGAGCTTGTTCCATCTTAGACATCCAACAGGCCACCATAAACAACATTGAGATTAATTGAACTTGGATGAAATTGCTTACAGCTGCTTATTGAGTTATACCCATCCTAAGAGTTTAACTTATATGCTATGCAAAATTATGCCTGCGCTCCTTTAAGGTTGGCCCATTTTTCAGATAGGTCCTACTAAGTGTTTTTCCTCCAAAGTGGTCTTTTATGTTACATTCTGTTTGCCACATTAGCCTTTTTAACAGTTTCCGTTAAAAAAACTGCACGTGTGGCATCTTCTTGGGTTCTTTCTGCATAATCTTCATTAAATAATTTCTTTATCTCTTCTCTTTTCATTTCACCATGTCTTCGTCATCTTCCACTTAAATAATTCTTGATCTTCAGTTCTTCTGATCTACTTTCTGTCAGTGTTTTATAAACCGGATCAGGAACTGGACACATAGACGGCCTGGTCACTCTATCAGACCGCGTATGCATTTGAACGGGTCAAAGTTGAGTTAAACCGGTCATACTCGGGTAAACCTGTAGAAACCCGTGTGGACCTGTTTGGTGAAAATTATCTAGTGTTTTTATTTTTAAAAAATTAATATGATGAAAGGGCCCATGCTGGGGTCGAACTTGCGTTAGGTCTCTGAAAAAATAGAACTTATGCCACTAAGCTAGCTGTCAATTGATATCATATTACTTTTAATATATAATAATATATCCATATGTAAATTTGATTTAATTTCGGAACATTAAATTTTAATTAACACTTGCCTCTTTTTTTATTCATTAAAAAAATAATACTTGCCGTTTCTAATTAATAAATATACATGCCGTTTTTTTAATTGGAAATATGCACGCCTTTTATTTTCTATTTTTTTATTTCACATAATTCCTTTTATTGAATTAATGTGTCATAAATTAAAATATCTATAATATTTATTTTGTTGAAATTTTCCAAGTGTTGTGATTTTTTAAAGACCAAATCAGCCAGTTTAATCTGATTTCATACAAAGTTTTTTTTAGAGATCGGGTTATCTGGTTCAGCCATGCGGTTCAACCAGTGAAACAGTGACCCAATACCCTTACCGGGTTGATTGCCGGTCCGGTTTTTAAAACATTGCTTTCTGTTCATGCTCTTCACGGTTTCCTGGATTTCTAGTTTCATTTATTTAAGAAGTTGGTTATACCTCCTTTTACCATGAAAACTATATCAAACCATTAAAAAGGATTTGGATTTAAGTAGTCTTTCATTAGACTTGATTCATGATCACAGATATTTTGGCATCAATTGATCATACCCAACATCACTGAATGGGAAAATATTTCTGTTGTTATTGTGATGTTGTTACACTCCCTTTGCCATTAGATTATATTCTTTCTTTGATAGTGTATGTAGATTTGAAGTGACAGTCACCGCTGGTTTTTGTATTTCCATGAAATCTACTTTATCTATTTGCATCACTTGATTTTACAAAAATCAGAATATAGGATAAAAAAATGAATTCTTAATGGTGCCAAGTTTTTTGCTAAAACAATTTTATATTATTAGGTATCGTATCACTGAGGGTGTTAATCTTCCCTTCAAAGTATTGCCAACAATCAAGGAACTTGGTCGAACACGGATGGAAGTAAATGTTAAGGTTTGAAAATTTTAATGTTGGAGGTCAAATCTAATGAATGTCAAATATCCTCAATTGGTTCCTTTTATTTAGTACTTGAACATATTGTTTCAGGTAAAGAGTGTCTTTGGTGCAAAGATGTTTGCACTAGGGGTTGTAATCAAAATTCCTGTGCCAAAACAAACAGCAAAAACAAGTTTCACAGTCACATCTGGTCGAGCAAAATATAATGCAGCTATTGATTGTTTGGTTTGGAAGTACGTCTCTCACTTTATTATGATTTTCTATGTGAATTGTGAAATAAGCGTTATTGAAATTGTCTTTCTGACTATGTTTTGGTAAACAACTTAATGAAGCCTTTATTCATAAGTATTTATATTTGTGTATAAGCTTATGAGCTATTATTATAATCAAATAGGTAATGTGGTTAAATTAAATTATTTTCATATAAGCTGTATGCTGTCTGTCTTCATATGCTATCATGAAGAATTTATTGAAATATGCTAAAAACTATTTATGAAATGTTGTCAGCTATTTCATAAGCTCTATCATACATTTATTGTCATAAGATAAGCTGTAAATAAACTCATCCAACATACCCTACTCAAAAGTGGCGTAAGTAAAGTGTAAAGCTGTATGATTTTTATTACCATTTTTTTTTTTTGATAACCTTATATGAAATATGCTATTTACATTGTTATTGTATGTCAGGTTTCCAGTATTTTTTTTCCTTTTGGTTTGGTAACATTTAATATGGTTTTCATTGAGTTTCATTTTTAGTTTAAGAGTCTATGTTTCTGTAATCTTGAAGTTGTATTTTAGTGAGTCACTCGATTGTCTCTCTTTCTCCTTTACCAGTACTCTGGTATTTAGTAGCTTCCTTTTGTATATAGCTGTTCTTCTGACATTCAATATCAATCGTAATTTGCAGGATACGAAAATTTCCTGGGCAAACTGAGCCAACTTTGAGTGCAGAAATTGAACTTATTTCCACAATGACTGAAAAGAAATCATGGACTAGACCACCAATTCAGATGGAGTTTCAGGTTTGTTTTCAGCAACTTCAACAAATCCCATGAAAATAAAATGAAACTTCCTGATTACTTTGGAAGTATTTGTGAAAGCTTATTCATGAAATCTGTCTTATATTTGTTTAATGCAGGTTCCCATGTTCACGGCATCTGGTTTACGTGTCCGTTTCCTTAAGGTATCTGTCGTTTATTAGTATGCTCTTCATTATTTTTTATTTCACATATTTTGATATAACTAAGTTTATTCTAATTTATTCTGAAGGTGTGGGAAAAGAGTGGGTACAACACTGTTGAGTGGGTTCGTTATATTACAAAAGCAGGATCATACGAGATTAGGTGCTAGACACATTGGGATTGTTGGTTTCAAAAGTCAGGGATTCATTGGAGGAGATTGACGCAATCTCAAATAATTAAAGGTGCAGTTCAATCTAGGTATCCCATTATTGCAGGATTTTTTTTAAGGTTGAGGTGTTTCTCATTCATTATATTTTGCGTGTGAAAAAGCAGTTAATATTTTTGTTTTCAAAGCCAGCTTGTTAATGGAAAACTTAAATTAATTATCTCTATCTCTCCTGTACACATTGTATTGTATTTTGATGATAATATTTATTGAGTCTTGCATTCTGTAATTTTTGTGACACATTTGATGTTACTTTGATATATACCGTAATACAGCTCAGACACTCTTGGGTGCATATATCTCTTAACACTCAACAGAAAGATAAAAAAGTTCAAATTATTATAATAACGACAATGCTTAATGAAAAACACACCAAGCAGGATTACCACTGCTATTTAGTATGAATAGAAAAGGATATGAAACACAATTCACTATGAGTTCCATTTTTAAAGAGTGAATGTACAATCAAATGCATGATTCACTACGTGTTCCAGTTTTAATGAATAGGTGTATAGCTAAGTTTCTTTGACAGAAAACATGAAGTGAAATGATAAATTGACCAAGTAAACAACTTGTTTCTTTTCGTTAAAATCTTTTTCCCTACGAAGTTCGGATTCAAGGCTTTGGTTAATATAGAAGAAATTTGAGCCATCTCATCCAAGAACATTTGACTATGATTGTGAATAAAAAGATCTCGTGCTTAACGTTAAATTGCAAAAAACTAGTTCTAGTTTGGGGATAATATCAACACCAACATCTAATCTTTCATAAATGCAGATTTTGTTGCATGGAAGGTAGCTATACTGCCGGTCTGTCTATGCTAATCTTTACTAAATAGAAGTTTTCAATTTCCAAGTTCAATTAAGTATAATTTAGTTGGTAGCTTTAGGTATGTCGAAATGCAGTGACCCGAGTTTGAATTTGGGATTTCACATTAGACCAATAAATAAAATAAAATATAGCTTACCAATCGTCAGTTGGTTCAGTGATGATTGACGCTGAACTTGGTAGGGAGGACCGCAGTTTGATCCTCCACAACTGCGATCGGGAGGGGGCTGAAACCACTTGATACCAGAACTAACCCCCAAACCAGATTAATCTGGTGGTGAAAAACCAAAAAAAATAAAATATACCTTTCCGAAAAAAAATTATAAATACTTGTAAACCATTTACAACAAATCTACTTTGAGAAATGGTTGAAAGTTTATATATTTTCCATGGAGAACATGACTTAAAGATTATCCTCCTTAGTTTCTCTACCATAGCTAACTTGTCATTTTGATTTTTCATTACATTATTTATGGAATACATTTGCAAAAATATAGACATCATTGAGTGAATATAATTATTATCATGATTAAATTCTTCTATTATCCTCCTTTGTTTCTATGATATAAATAAAATTCCCACTTCTTCAAAATCTCTACAAATAGAATCATTTTTCGCTTTATTTTTTATTTTTTTTATGAGTATTGCTATAATTTACGAAAGGATTTTAACAAGAAATACAAGAACATGTTATGGGGGCGTTTGTTTCACTTCTTAAAATAATATTCCCAGATACTGAGGCTGGAAATAAATAAACCCACGTTTGGTGTATTGGAACAAAAAAAAAGCCTTGGAATAAAAAGTACCCAGGAACCTCAAACTACCCACTTTCTCCCCACGTTCTTCTCCAATTTATTCCCATGAGATGAGGGCTGGAAAATTTTGTTCCCAGGAACCATGAACCCATGTTCTACTATGAAAACCCATTTTTACCCTTTGATTTACCCGCTCAATCTTCCCTCCAAAACAATTTCCACGTTGAAACAATTGCTTTATATTCTACTAAATTGTTTGTTCATCACCAACTTGCAATTTTTTCCTGGTTCTGGGTTTCTCCTTGTTGTTCCAGGTAATATTCTTTTAAACTCTTTCAATTTTTCCACTCTCAAATTTGTATGTTGTTGTTTGCTAGTTTTTTTCTCGATAATTTGCTACTTTTTCCACTCTCACGTTGATTTTTTTTTTAATATAAATTAGTGTGAGAGTATGGTGAAAGAAGCAAGGAGTGGAATAAGGGGAATATGGTTTTAGTTGATTATTGATATATTTTTCTTGGAACAGAGATGACTATCATTTGTTTGTTTGAATTTTTTTTATGAGATAAATATACCAATAAATTACACAATTTTAGGCTAGAAAAAAGCAAAAAATCAAACAAACTCGTGGAACACCACCAACCAGGAACAACAACAATAAGTAAACAATAACCATTTTGTTTCTTCCATTTTGTTTCTGTGATTGTTTTTTCGCTATGAATACTCCTGAATTGAGGAAGAAGTTTGTGGTCATGCTGTTACGTAACAATGGTTTTTAGTAGAATTTTGCATATTTACTATTTCGAATGTTTTATTAAGAAAAACACTTATGTAAGATTTTTCTTTGGTGATTTTATTGTTTAGCTGTTTTTATCATTGTTAGGCTTAACTACACATTTGGTCCCTTACGTTTATTTTAGGTTTCAATTTGGTCCCTTACGTTTAAAAAGTATCAATTTGGTCCCTTACGTTTATTTTAGGTTTCAAGTTAGTCCTTTCCGTCAATTTTGTCACATGTGGCAGTCAATTTGCACATGTGGACTGACACGTGGCACTTGGACACACTGACACGTGTACTGTTCAAACGGTGTTAGTGACAAAATTGACGGAAAGGACCAAATTGAAACCTAAAATAAACGTAAGGGACCAAATTGATATTTTTTAAACGTAAGGGACCAAATTGAAACCTAAAATAAACGTAAGGGACCAAATGTGTAGTTAAGCCTCATTGTTAAGTAAAAAACTCATGTACGAATTGTCTTTGAATCTTTTTATTTATTGAAGTGTTACTTTTGCTCTGATTAACACTGGTGTAACTGTTTAGTTGTTTTTCTGCTATGCTTATTTCTAGAACAAGATGAGTTCTTTCCAGGAACGGCAAATTCCGAACCTGAAGCTTTAGAAGATACCTTTAACAGACAACAAGATGGTGGTTCAACTGTTACTGCTAGCGGCGGCGATGTTGATGTTAATCATATGGAACTATCAACATCGTTTTCTGGAACAGAAGGGTTGCACTATTCTTTACTGGAAATCTCATAATTTTAAATGAGATTTGTTGATAATTATAATTATTAATCTTTGCAATTAGTAAACATAAAAAAAAGCTTAACTATACATTTGGTCCCTTACGTTTATTTTAGGTTTCAATTTGGTCCCTTACGTTTAAAAAGTATCAATTTGGTCCCTTACGTTTATTTTAGGTTTCAAGTTGGTCCTTTCCGTCAATTTTGTCACATGTGGCAGTCAATTTGCATACGTGGACTGACACGTGGCACTTGGACACACTGACACGTGTACTATTCAAACGGTGTTAGTGACAAAACTAACGGAAAGGACTAACTTGAAACTTAAAATAAACGTAAGGGACCAAATTGATACTTTTTAAACGTAAGGGACCAAATTGAAACCTAAAATAAACGTAAGGGACCAAATGTGTAGTTAAACCAAAAAAAAAGGTGTTGAGTAAGGTGATGGGTGGAATGAACGAATGAGTACATTAATTCTGATGCACACTTTATAATTATAATAACAATATCAGGAGTTGTGTAAAAAAAATTTTTGGCGCTAGGAGTTGTGTAAATTTTAGACATTGATACAAACAGATTTTGAAAATACGGTGATAATCACGAATAGATTTTGTAGATCCCCAAGGTAATATGGTTGGTTTCATTGTATATACAGCAGGGGTATTTTGATAATTTTAATATTCATTCCCAGGAATATACATCCAAAACCAAACATAGTTTAGTTATTCCTTGAAATTTTTTAACAAAAAATGTCCAGGAATAAAGTTACTAACCAAACACTTTTTTCCCTATTTTCCTGAGAATAAGGTTCCCACTTTCATATTCCAGGGAAAGTTAAACCTGGGAATCAATTGTGTATCCATGAAACAAACGCCATCGAGGATCATTGTGGAAATCATGGGTGGTTAAATGTGTAAGGTCCCTGCACTTACGAGTCATTTGAGTTTTAGTCCCTGTATTTTAAAAATATTTCATTTTGCTATTGTACTTTCATTTTACTTTAAAAATGGTCCCAAGACCTTTTTTGTTGTTGAAATGACACATTTTTGCTGATCTGTCATTGTTGACTGGACTTTAGAGTTGATGACTAATTTAATTTTGCAGTGAATCGATCAAAATACCTTTAAATAAGTAATTTTTTAAAAGTAAAATAAAATTGGCACATCATAAAAAAATGTGTCACTTCAACAAAAAATGGGTTCAAAGACATTTTTAAAGTAAAATGAAAGTGCAGTGGCAAAATGAAAAGATTTTAAAATGCAGGGACTAAAACTCAAATGATCCGTAAGTGTAGGGACCTTTTGCATATTTAAGCCTTTTTAATTTTAAAAACCAACAAAAACATCAAACTTTCAAAATACTGTAATAATAATAATAATAATAATAATAATAATAATAATAATAATAATAATAATAATAATAATAATAATAATAATAATAATAATAATAAAACAATCTTTAAAATAAACTAATACTGTAATAATAAAAAAATAAAAAAATCCAATGTCGACTTTTGTGTCATCAACGCTGCAGATCTGGGGGCATGGACATTCCAGACACTTCAATATAGTCATATATGTAGGCTTATGTAATTTGCCGTTTTATGCTATTAATATGGATGTTGTGAGTTTGTTTGCAGATTCATCCTTTTTGTTTTTAGCAAATTTGTATTTGTATTACATCGATATACTCTATCAGTTTGAATGAATGAATATCTTTATTTTTAGTCAAAAAAAATAAAAAAAATAAAAAAAAATTAAACATGAAAACAGAAGTGAGGAATATACTAAACTATATGCAGCGGAAACGTCGATAGTTAGTAGTAGCAGTGATATGCATTGGTTGGTACATAACATATCATCATATTCATAGTCTCATTTCTTTTACGTCTTTCTCTTCTAAGTCTAGTAATAACAAAAAAAACTGCACATAGATACAACAAACAATCCTTAACCGTCTTATTTCTTCTACGACGTCGTTTCAAAATCGATGGGACTTTTCAGAAAGTTTTTCGGATTCCTAGGGTTTCCTAAAGACGATGACCACGACGATCACAATTCCAAGGATGACTCCGACGATCATCCCGCCGCCGGTCAACCTCGTCCACCTAACTTCCGCGTCAGAGAAGCCGGTATTCCTCGTAAAGGTTTTAGCGTCCCTGTTCAGGTTGTTCAAGATCGTCCTCAACTTGGTCCTGTTCTCGTTCCTTCTACCTCCGGCGACGGTGGTCTTCAGGTCCTTTTTCATCTCCGTTCCATTTCAATATAATCTATAATTGATTTGATTTCATCGATTTTCAATCTAATTGGGGAAACAAAGTAATTATTAATCTATGTTATTTATCAATTGTGATTTGGGGTTTTTCAATCTAATTAATCTGATTAGTTAGATGAAGATCAAATCAAATAACTTACAGTACATTTCCGAGTTCATGTTTTGAATCTGCTGAATTCTTCAAGTTTTAATTCGAATGGTTTTTCAGTAGAGTCTAATAATGGCTTTTATAACGGTTGCTATTGTTAGGAATGTATGTTTGTGAAAGAGATTTTTAGTTCAAGGATTTGAGCCAATAGTTGCTGTGTTGATTGTTGAGTCCTTTATTATGCTTGTAAAGTAAGAATTAGAACTAAAATCATCCTCTGATCAGTGTTGTTAATCTTGGATACTGGATTGTTAAAATTCTGCTAAGCAATAGTGATATAGCGCGGCTATACCTTTTATTTGACAACATTTTGTACTAAATAGCGTATTGTAGAACAATAGCGGTTTGTCTAAATTCCGCTACGCTAGTAGCTGATATTTAACAACACTGTCTCCGATCACATTTTTGAGTGTTAATATTTGATTTTGTGAAGATCAGACAGTCTTTAAATTGTTTCCTCATGAGTTTAGTTCCTACATCTAGAGTTGAAATATGCTTGACTTCTAGTTGTTATGTCATTCACTCCTTTATGTTATCATGTTCATGGTATCGTTGTTGCAGTGTTGTAAATCGCGGATCACAGAAAGTATCGGTTTGTTGAAAGTGCGCTAGGCAACAGTGTTATACTGCCGCTATAGCATTAGCAACTATTTGACAACTTGTTTGTACTAAATAGCATACTGCAGAACAATAGCGGTTTGTTCAAATTCCGCTACGCTATAGCGCTATAGTCGCCATTTAACAACACTCATTGCTGGAAATATTTAATCTAATCATGAAAATAGTAAGTAGTTATTAAGTTTTGAAAGTATGAGGGGTCCAATATGGATAACCATTTTTATTTCTTATTTGGTTGAATGCAAGTAACTGAGCCGTAAGCCTATTTTTTTTGGGGATGTTTTAGTG
Organism: Trifolium pratense; assembly: GCF_020283565.1. Classification (NCBI taxonomy): domain Eukaryota; kingdom Viridiplantae; phylum Streptophyta; class Magnoliopsida; order Fabales; family Fabaceae; genus Trifolium; species Trifolium pratense. The sequence continues at coordinate 64,896,902 of NC_060060.1, read as the reverse complement.
AGCTTTTTGTCAACACGTCAATGGGATTGACAACATTTTAGCTTTATTTGTAATTTTCTATGGACTTGGAGGATATGTAAGAATATGGCTGATGGCATAATATATAATAAAATATTAAAATCTCGGGCTTGTACACACATATTATACTCACTGGATTTAGTTCATCTTTTTGTAGTATCAAGTTTAATCTGCTATCTGTTTCTCTCACTTATTAGAGCACATGAATGGGATGAAGCTAAAAATTTCCTCAAACCAAAACATGTTAAGAGTTTGAAAAGGTCATTATTTCAAAATTTGAATTGGTAATGGTAAAATTTAAGATGATTTGCTTCTACCATGCTTTGTTTCAAAAAATGGTTTGCTGTTCTTTTCGGTGTCAGTACCTGTTGTCCTTGTTTTGTAATCAGGAATTCTCTTAATAGCTTTTCTAGCATGTATAATGGGGGAGTTGTTTGCTAATGCATCCTAATTAGTGGGAAGCTTTTGGTGTACACTGATGATCATGCCTGTACAAGTTAGGAAAATCAAACAATTTGACATCATGGTATAAAGACTCAATTAAGTGCAGATGATAGAGGGAAGAGGAAACCTGATATGTATGGCATTTTAGTATTCGGTATCTTCTCCAGGTTCAGCATAAGTGTTCATATGCAAATGCCTCTAATTATGAGCTTCAATAATTACAATGTAATTATTAATGAATCTTCAGAAAATAAATAGAAGGAATAACCAAATTGAGTTGCCACTTGCCAGTTAAGCTAATATAATTAAATGTTTTGACCACTCTTTGAAAATTGTTAACCGATAGTGTTTTTATAAATGGAAATTTGAGTAGTATGTTGGGGGGGGGGTGGGGTGGGTACTGAGCTCTTGACCGACCTCCTTATCACTCCTCCACCCAACCACCAAGCCAACCTTATGACTCCTGTTAACCAATAGCGTGACTAATGGTTTGTGTATTGGAAATGCTTTTACTAGGAGTTCTCAAATATCAATTATTCTAAAAATTTTACTGCACTGGTATACTAAAGTTAGGTCATAGTTTGAATTACAGCTAGAGCTGGCAATGGTGAAAAACAATTACATTGAAACCTGAAGCCATACAGTTTTGCGTATTACATTTTTTTTTTTTGTCTCCATTGCTCAGCCTTTTGTGTTTTGCTGTGGAGTGGATGATAACTCTTGATTTTGCAATTGAATACTTCTTTCTGAACTGGCGTATCTGAATATGGTGTATGCATTTTTCCGTTATCTCGATTATGTGAGCTGCATAGTTATAGATAATTTTTCTTTTGTCAAGTAATTTGCTTCTTGCAGGGGACTGATATTTCTTGGTTCTTGTGTTTTACTTCCTCAGGGTCTGGGGTGGTATGCAAAGCATCTTAGGATAGATGAAGATGGAGATGTAGCCAATAAATTCCTTGATGAGGTATCTTCACAGACCCCTGCTGCATTTGCTGCAGATCATCATAAAGCAACAGCAAGGTTTAAACTGAAGCATGACACTAGGCCAGTCAAAGTGAGGCAACAGCTCCTATCATCAGATGGGAAATTTCAGCAGGTTGTGGAACACCAGGGTAAATTGCAGTTGGTATAAGTAATCTTTTAGAAATTGTTCTGACTATTCATTTCTTTAACTTTGATTGTTGTGCATATGGTTGGAACCTGTAGTCGAAATACTAATTTACCACTGAGCTTACTTTCTGGTTCCTTCTTGCTCTTTGTTTAAGTATTTCACTAGCTATGAATATATTGCCCGGGAATTGCTGCATTTGGTGAAAGTATGTTGAAGTTAAATATACACTACAATTTAAGGAAGTCAATCTGACAAATGTGCTAAGGAATCTCATTTCTAAGCTATACTATGGAAACTACGGAACCTGGATTCAATTTTTAAGTCTATTAGTTGATAATTTGTGGGTACATTACATTGAATGATATAAAGGGGTGTATTTGGGTGAGAGCTGAGCACCAAGTCTGATGAGATTTATGATGCTTTGCACTTCTAGTAGTATATGATCTGAGTAGGCATGATGTTTGTCGAACAAACAATATCAACATTGTGTTTAGAAAATTTGGCGTCTTAACGCAAAATCATTAGGTTTTAAAAAGACTTTTTTTTCTCCTATCCGAATAATCCAAAATAAAAATGACGTCTTATTTTTACATCTTCCATGGTTTTAGTTTATACATTTATAAATTCACAACTTCTGTTCCCAATTTTTGAGAATGTCTCAACGTTTTCTTCACCTATTTATTCGAGGTTGAATTTTAATGATATGACAAGTGCGATATATGTGGTGATGAGTTGATGACATAAAAATGACTTGACAAGTAATAATCTATACTGAATTTAGTTGTTTGCACAATAATGATTGAGGGGTATGTTTACATCCTTACAGAGATGGAAACGGGTATAATGTGAGTGTAGTTATAATGTGACTTGATTGTATGGAGGAGAGATATATGAGTTTGAGCGATAAAGAAGTTGTGTTCAATCATCTTCACTAATAAAATAACTTAAATTTGTAATTAAAAAAACTTATATTTGACTTTTTAAATTTTTTTTTTACTCAACCATCATGAATGTGAAGGTGATAACTGGCTTACGAGTAAACTATGTTAGATTTCAGGACACCTGATGAAATTGAAGCCACGTCAAATTTGTTAAATTTAGGGAGTTTCTTTTTTCACCCCACAATTATTTCAAAAGTATATTTCAGACAAGCATAATTTTTTTCTCTTCTGGAAGTATACTTTCAGATACTTTGTGATTTTTTTACTTTCATATACTTTGTGATTTTAGTACATTGAACAAGTAGGGAGGCTTCTTACCATTTATGGATAATTCTTGTCCACACCAAAGTATAAGAAACTTATTGTCAAAAAAGAAAAAGGATTTAAGAAACCAATAAGCTCTTTGAATAGATCCCTGTTGTTAGGGGTTGTTAATGCATGACTATAGTAATAGCAGCTGCATAAACTGAATTAAATTATTTCAACCAACTGTGAACAATACAAGTGTCAATTTGTTTAAGGAGCCAGATGGCTTCAAATGGGGATGCATGAAGTCATGGAGAAGTTGGAAATGCACGAGAGAACTGCTCACTAATATAACAAAATAAAAGAAAAAGAAATAAACCAACTCCCAGCTGTTTGAGAACAACAGTGTACACATATTGAGTCAAAAAAGTAAGGTTAATATCTCAAGTAGACAGTTCACACGGTTGCTTCTCCAAATTATGGACATTATTTGTTATGTTTGTGTCTTTTTGCCCGTGAAGCCAAAGGAGTTAAGACTCAAAAGAGCACAAACATACCGAAAGTCATAGTATATTTATCTGGCAGCTGCACTATTCAATAAAATGTGATTCTGTAAAGTAACTGCCCCAATCAGTTAAAGTTAGGTCAACTCGAGGAAAGTAGTGCAAATTAGTGTTCAGGTCGTGAGGGGAGTCTAAAATATCGGGTGACCATCATATTGAATTAAGAACGGTCATACAAATGAGTTAGACATCATATATTCATTTACCTTTAAAATAGTAACTATATGACTTCTCTTATATATGGACCTTGATTTTTTGCAGTAAAATTATCATATAGTAGTTACATGCGATAATCAATCTCGGTCATTGACTTGATAATTGAGATTGAACAGTTCGAATCACACAATCAGTAAATTAATGTTAAACGAGTTCGACCATTTGATTTGAGATTGGACGGTCGAGATCTTTGCGTGACAACAATTACAGCAGACAAATCCCACTTATATAATGTTTAACACGCACTTTTCAATCTAAGACTCTTACTCATATTTGAAACACCAACAACTAAAATCAATTTGTACATATCCTCATTAGTTACTTACTAGTTTACAAAGGGAGATTGTCATAGTATATAAATAATTTGTTGAAATTCAGATTTTAATGACTAGTCCTACATTAGTAGTTCCAAATGTATAAGATAAATGATTCATACATCCAATGTCTAAAGTTCTTGATCATTTGTTTGTCAAAAAAAAAAAGTTTTTGATCATTTACATTAAATTGTTAACAACAATAAATGAATGTTTTGCATTTGTACTTTTTTGTACTATGGTGAGGAAAATTCTAAGCATTCTTTCCCCATATTTTGTGGTTTAGCATGTTCCTTCCCAATATTGATTTTCATAAAAGTAGACCATAGCAATAAAATCATCAAGGTGACAAGTAATTATTCACCACACAAAAAAATAAAATAAAATGATACTAGTAGTATACAATACATAATTGGAGTTCTACACTTTGATATAAAGCTATGACTTTAAATGTTACTTTAATGGAATACACGTGAATGTAAAAAATGTCATTGCCAACTTTTTCCTACCTCTAACCATATAAATTACAATCATGCTTCTTTGAAAAAAAATTGGGGCTCTTAGAAGTCATACCATACATTCTAGACTCCCCAGTGTCCCACAAAAATATCATTTTATTCCCTCATTTTTTCATAACATATTTTATGGCAGCTTGCTCTTTTAAGCATTAGTTGGTTTAGAAATGTTCCCTATAGTGCATGTTAGTGGCAAGGAAATGACAATGGGTGATAGTGAGAATGAGAATGGAAAAATCATTGGGAAGTGGAACAAACATGTGCATGTTTTTGGTGAGAGGCTAAGGAAAGTTCCTAGTTTGGTTTGGAAGACTACATGGAATGTTGGTTATGAAGATCCAAGAAGAGTGATTCATGCATTCAAAGTTGGTTTGTCTCTCACTTTAGCTTCTTTGTTGTATTTGTTGGAGCCACTTTACCATGAGATTGGGCAAAGTGCAATTTGGGCTGTCATGACTGTGGTTGTTGTGCTTGAGTTCACTTCTGGCAAGTTTCTCTCTTAAATCTCAATTTAGACCTTTTTTGAATAAACACTTATTATATAAATGCTTATGTTAGTTATGTATAAGCTATTTTCGTATGAAAGGGTAAAATAAAGTCAAACTGTTTTCACACGCTATCTGGGAGAGGTTATGAAAATAAGCTGTTGTGAACATGTCATAAGCTGTTTCTAACACTCTAACAAGTGTTTATGTCAGTAGATAAACTTAAATAAAGTTATCAAAGCAGGGTTAAACAATCCTTCTGCATGAACATGTGTGTGTATGTGCGCGCATGCATGTTCATGTTCTAGTGGTATATGTTTCAACTTGAAGACTTACATTTTTCAAAAACAATTTTTTGGTTGCAGGGGCAACTTTATGCAAAGGGCTTAACAGAGCATTGGGGACACTGTTAGCTGGATTATTGGCATTCATTGTTAGCTATATTGCAACTGCATCATCTGATCGGATCTTTCAAGCTGTTATCATTGGAGCCGCAATTTTTTTTATAGGTACATTACTCCGCAGTTAGTATTAAGTTTTTATATTAGGTCTAATACATTCTTACAAAACCGGATTGTAAGTTGACAGATGTAACTGTTTATAAACTTATTCTAGGTCATATCTTTATCCTATGTGGGACTTCAGTTTTTTCTCAATATACTCCGTCTCTTTAACTCCTTCAACCCCTTTAACCCGTATAACTATTTGAGCTACTAAACTCGCATGATGACATAAATCTCAATCTCATAGATATGATTTACAATTTCAATTTATCTATAGTAATCAGGCTAGGACCTTTTAGTGACTCTGCCAAAGTTAAGAAATAGTAACAAAAGACAGGTTTGTGAGGACTAAACATTATTCTTAATATGTGGTTTTCTGCGGATTTGTTATTGCAGGAGGTTTATCTACTTATATGAGATTCATTCCCTATATAAAGAAGAACTATGACTATGGCCTAGTTATATTTCTCATGACATTTAACTTGATTGCTTTGTCAAGCTACCGTGTCGACAGTGTGTTGAAGATAGCACACGAACGCTTATCCTCCATTGCTATAGGTTGTGCCATTTGCCTTATAATGAGTCTATTGATGTTTCCAAATTGGTCAGGAGAAGACCTGCACAATTCTACTGCTTTCAAGCTTGAAGGCCTTGCCAAATCTATAGAGGGTATATGCAAACTCTTTAATTACATTTAGTAACATCGTCACAAAATTCTATTTGCTTTTATCTATGTAGCATCGACACTTCAAATTGAAGACATGTATGATGTCATACACCGATACAACACCATCACATGCAGGTTACATTCAATTGCTTACTTTTCTTAATTATTGTTGATGTCTACGTGTTAGTGTCAGTGTTGTATCCGGTGTTCTTATCTGCGTCAGTGCTTCATATACTTTAACAAGATAAGTCTTGGTATTTTATAATCCATATTTATTTTTACGACATGCAAAGCAAATTATCATAATTTTCATACCTTGTGAATTTTACCTTGTAAACCTAAATCAACACATAGTCAAGGTAAAATCTTGCAGCTTGTGTCAATGTATATTTTTATGGAGAAGTTGATACCAACGGAGATAACAAATCGTCTGAAGATCCCATATACAAAGGTTATAAAAATGTTTTGGATTCAAAATCCATTGATGAAACACTGGTTAGTCTCCATGTCTCATCTCTAAGTTCATTTTAATTAATACACTATGAAAAAAATCTTATACTGCGCGTTTTTTTTTATTGGCCAGGCATTGCATGCAAGTTGGGAGCCAAGGCATTCTTGTCACAGATTTCCATGGCAGCAGTATGTAAAAGTTGGAGCCATTCTTCGCCAATTCGGCTACACCGTGGTAGCTCTACATGGTTGTTTGAGATCAGAAATTCAGGTAAATCGAGATTTTTTCGTACATTTAAACAATCTAGTCCCTAAAGTTGTGTCGTTGGTTTAGTTTTCGGAATCACTAATAATTATTTCAATTAAAACTAGCGTTTATTTTCATTATTAATTTGGAATTTTGATTTTAGACGCCAAGATCAGTCAGAGCCATGTTCAAGGATCCATGCATAAGGCTTGCAGCAGAAGTATCAAAAGTACTAATAGAACTTTCCAACAGTATAAGAAACCGTCGCCATTGCTCGCCTGAAATACTCTCTGATCATCTTCATGAAGCCTTGCAGGATCTCAACACTGCCATAAAATCTCAACCTCGTCTCTTCTTAGGCCCGAAACACAAACACAACCATGCAAACAACATGCTCAAAATAGCTGCTGCACAAGTTGAACAAGGTAGACAAGGAAAAACCTCAGGATTCTCGTTATCGAGTGTTAAAACTGATTCTTCTGCATTGTTTGAATGGAAAACCAAAAGAGATTCATTAATGCAGTTGAAGGAAAACGAAAGAAAGTCTTTGAGACCTCAATTGAGTAAAATTGCAATCACTAGTCTTGAATTCTCTGAGGCACTTCCTTTTGCTGCTTTTGCATCTTTGCTTGTGGAAACAGTTGCAAAATTGGATCTTGTGATCGAGGAAGTTGAAGAACTTGGGAGATTAGCTTGCTTTAAAGAGTTTACACCTGGTGATGAGATTGTTGTGACTTGTGAGGAACCACGGGTTGATGTTTCGCGCAACAACTTACCTTCTCATGGAATGGAATAGACCAATTAAGTGATCGAGACAAAACCTTTATGGTCTGTTATTTGATGAATGATTGTGACGAATAGTATTAAACATGAATTATTTGAGTATGTTTTAAACTAGTTATTTATTAATTATTATTAATACTCAGTAGAAATATTTCCTATGATCAATTTACTCAATAGGAATATATATATATAATAAACCCTCATCCATTATATAAGCTATTTTTATGAAACCACACATACAATGACTGATATAAACCAAATTCGGACAAAATCTATAAAAGTGATGCCATCCGAGAAACCTACACAACATAATAAATTACAAATCAAGTAAGTCAAGAGAAATTTAAGGACATAATAGTTTATGTCTAGTGCAAACGATGGGATTGTACTCATCGATCATTATGCATCGCTCAAAGACAGACATTAAAAGGCGTTGTCTCAGAGATCCCTTTTGTTTGACTGCAAATTGGAGCTTGATCCCAACTTAAACATCTTTTTACTTGTAATGCAAGAAAAGAAGGAGAATGTTATTCTTATTCCTTTTTTCTTTTCAGAATTGATTTGGGTTTGTGAATGAATGAATTTGATCATAGCATTCATAAGGCAAGTCCATGAAGCTTCCTTGTCCTACGTAAGGTGACACGCAACCAATTCGACTAAGAGCATCAGAAAATTCAATTTCTGCATTAAAATTTGAGTAGGATGAACAAGGTGAAATTTCGGTATGTTCAAATGACTGCCAAGGTGTCATTGTACTCGATAAGTCATGTTGCTGTTGAAAACATCCCTCAACATCTTGTACTTGAATTTGAGAGTAATCCTGCTAATTGTAATAGGAAAATTGTAAGAAAAAATAAACATCCCTAGCTAATATCTACCTATTAGTCTCAATTCTCAAATTTTGCTTTCTTTTTATAATAGTACCTTTGAAGAATCGAGAATCATGTCAGGAGAGAGCCAGAAGGTTGAAGGATTGGTATCAGAGGAAACTTGGTCAAATCCAGCCATATTAGGCAAATTGCATGGGAAATCAATAGGACTTGAAAAGTGACTCTCATTACCACTGCACAGCTGACTTGCCTGACAAGAAACCTCATTCCCTTCGGTGGAAATGGAATTGTTCCCGTCATTAGCTCTAACCCTCTTTCCTCCTTGTCCTCGGGAATCATTTTCCTTCTCATTCTTTTTAATAACTCGGCACAAAGCAAAAACACCCTACAACAATGATCGGTAATAATTGATTCTGTAAAATTGATTTGATTGAAATTGAGTTTTAGGGTGAAGTAACGTGTTTGAATTTTTTTATATGAAAATAAGTTTAGTTATAAATTCAATATAAGGTTTTCAACCAAATATTTTTGAGAGATGGTTTATGCTGTAAAACCAAACACACATTTAAGAGAGTTTTACCTCTGATCCTTGGCTAGGATCATCGTTGAGGCGATATTCATGCATGATCCAGTTGGTTCGATCACCTAAAGGAGCCCTTCCACAATAGAAAACCAGGGTCTTGCGGTAACCTGTGACAGTCTCAGTGGAAATGAATGGACTGGGCTCACACACAACCTTCCTGTCTTTTCCAGTGGCTTTCCAGTAGCCAGCTTTGGTGGCTCTATTTGTCCTTGATCCATTTGGGTACTTGCGATCTCGTGGACAGAAGAAAAACCATTCCATGTCTCTTTTCGGTAGAAAAGACTTCTCTGCATGAATTCCAAACAACCACAAATTAAACTTCCATTAAATTTCCTTAGTAGTTAGCACAAAACAAGCAAGTCCGACTCTAAAGTAAACAAATTAATAAACACACACAAGAACATACACATTAATCACTGAAAATTCGGCTAATAGTGTCTACGTTTCTGACTACAAAGTGGGTTGATTTAGTTTTTCTATTATTCAATTTTAAGTTTATCCCTAAACGCGCTTTGCTCCTCACACCCTTAACCCTCATAATCATTGTGCTTTCAGCTCCATTCGCTCTGCTACATTAAGTTCAAGCTTCTACCTACCACACTTATAAGTGAATATGAGTCATACTCAACAAAACACTTTTCTTTTCATTTTTTCAAACCTTTGACTAAAAAATCCAATTGAACCGGCTTTTACAGCCTAAAAGTTTTCAAATATTAATCAATAAAAAAGAAAAGTAAAAAAACAAAATGCTGCTTTCTACTTTCTAGAATTCATATATAAAGTCTTAGTTCACACTCTAACATGACTTTTTTTTTAAAAGTAGTATACTATACACATGTTATGCAACCATGCAACCGATCGACATGTGAAATTGAAGATGACCTACCAGGCAACTCCCATGGATCAAATTTGTAGAAATCAATCACAGGTATAACTTCAAGCTCAATTTCAAGTCCCTCAACTTTTCTCTTTAGGTAATACCCTATCAGTTCTTCATCGGTTGGATGGAATCGAAAACCCGGAGGCAGTGAAGTCCCTCCCATTCTATCTTTCTATGTTCCTTACTACTAAAGCAAACAAAAAAACAAAAGTGAAAAATATTCTAGACACAATGTGTTAAGTACCAAGAGTACTATACCTATCCATAATCTGAAAAATCCAAAAATAAAAACTTTTGTCTACAATATAATTTTTATCAAGAGTTAAATGACACTTCAACAGTGTACATCCATTATGTTCAAGAATCATTGTATTAAAACAAATTCAAGTGCTCCTATTATTATGAACCTATCAAACCTCACAAGAAAAAAATGAACCAAACTAAGGACTGTAACACTCTAACTAACTCAACTAGAAACTTTGAGAGAATTTGCAAAAGTAAAGGCTTTACAAAGGACATAGGAGAGAAAGAAGAGAGAGTGGAGGGAAAGAATTTGGAGAGTGATTGTGTGGTATATATAGCATAGGCCATAGGGAAACAAATAGTCCAAAATTATACACAAACACCGAAAGTTTGAGATATTAGATTGCTTGTCCCAAGAGGACCCAAAATTCCAAAGCAAAATGGCCCACCACTTTCAAACTTTAAAGCTCTTTTGTGTTCACACTTACAAAAAGTTCAAGTTTACCTCCAAATTATTTGTGACCGTTATTTGTTGCTTTTTTTCCCCTTCCTTTTTCCAAGAGGCATGGGATACTTTCTCTAAACTTGAGTTGAACAAGTCTCACGTTAAATGCGAGATGACATAAAATATATTTATAAGTGGGAGCGATTCTTACTTTACCAGTTGATTTTATATAGTTAGTTAGACTCAACTCGAAATGTAAGATGATATTAGAGTTTTTTTAAGATCTTAGATCCGTTGGACAACCTGCTATAAAGTTTCTAGGCGTGAGGGTGTGCTAAGAGCATGTTAAGAGCATGAATATAAATGGTGGTGGTCTGATACTCAATGGATTCAACAACTCAAAATTAAGTTTTATTGATATAACATGATAACATTAGACTTGGACATTCTTTTGATCTCTATTTTGTCTTATTCAGGGGATGACGAAATATAAGTTTAAGTGAAAAATAACCTAGAAATGTGTTGCAACAAATTTGCTTGTAAATAATTTGTCAAATGAAACAAAATCGTACATTTATAAGGTTACCAATAGAAATATAGAAATATTGATTGATTAGTAAGTAAGTTACCACATTCTTAGAAATATTGATTGATAGTTAGCTTGTTGATTTTTTTGATTAAGTATTTTAGTGACTAGAATTTCACCTTTGAGAGTAGAGTGTCTGAGATTTGAACTCTGACTTCTGTTTATAAAATGTAATGTCTCTACCAACTAAGCTAAGATCACAAAGACAGCTTGTTGATTCTTTACTAGCTCTATCTATGAAGCATAAAAAAAATTCTCTCTATCAAGGAAAAACATTATTATCTATGACTCTGCTTACATTTTTAACTCTTGTGAGTTATGACTATGATACATGTATAAAGCAAGTTAATTTACTCACTAAACACCTACAAATTTCTTGTAAGGAAACAACGGTTAATTGTGGAATATGGGATTCCTCAAGTTTTTTCCATGTCATCCTGAGTCAGATTGAACACTTTACCTTATTTATTTATTGAGGTGATTGTGTCATCAAGCGGGTCCACTCCAACCTTCACAAAAGGAAAATCTCAAAAAGTGTTTAATGAGTTTTTAGAGGTTCCTTTCTTGTCATGAATTCACATTGAGATGTTAAACTTAAAGCAATCAAGTTTAAACTCCTATCCTATTTGTGGGACTTGTTGCTGATCAGTAAAGAAAGTTGTTTTGAGTAATTAGTGGAATGTTTTTCACATATGAGAGCAAAAGGACAAAAAATTAAAATTAAAGCTTGCTTTAACACCTCACTGTGTTACTTCATTATTAGCTTTGTGTTGTGGGATATACTTGCCACTTAATTACCCCTTAACCACTAGTCTACTAGTAAACTTTACTAAGTAAAGTATTCATTTGTGGAAGCTTGGAATATTTGCCCATATTAAATGTTATAATTCCAGTGATATATAAATAGGGTTAAAGTTTACGGTCTGAACCATCCAAGTTAAAATCAGACGGTCTAAATTTTATGGTTAAATATTAATTGTTTATAAATTTAAAATTTATACCATCTAATTAAAATCAGACGATTCATATATAATCGATCACAATGTAGTCATAATCTTGCAAGAACTAAAAGTGTAGACAAAAGCTTTTGCTTTTCAACAGTACTTGGAAATGGGAGAAAGTAGAAGGACCCAAAGCACTACAAATTATTTTCTCATTATCAATTACTAATAAGCACTAAGTTATTGGTTGTTTGAACATGGGTCAATTTTCCCTTGCTTATGTGGGTTGGTAGTTACACTAGACAAAGCAGCAATCAAAGAGGGTGACAATGTGACATAAATGTCCCTTGCCACATTTTTAGAAGATAAAAAGGTAAAAGGAGTGTCATTGTGTTCCCTTTGTTTAGTTTCTATTTTCATATTCATGATGCGATTTTTATTTTGTCTTTTCTTGTATAGCTCTAGTTTCTTAACCCATTAAAATTTTGCATTCACATTAGAATATGGAGGAAACGAATTAAAAATTAAAAGAATGGCAATGATGGTTTCATCAACAATAGAAACAGAATTGTTGACACAAGTTCTAAGATGATATTGCTAGATTAGATCCATAATAAGTGTTCTAAAATGCTTGTTATCATTTTTCTATGTCATATGTAGACAACTATTGTTACAACCAACACCCGTTGGAGTAACCTTTCCTAAAACTAAGGGTCAACCTGATTTGATTCTCATAGAGTTAAAATAACTACATTGATCGATCTTTATTTAATCTTTGTGTAAGCAAAGATCTATTTTACATTATCATCATGCGAACACTTTGAAATTTGTATCTTAGAATGTCAACATGGGAGCCTGTGGGTAGAAAACAATGTTAAGACAACTATTGTTAGTCTAAAAAAAACATTTACAAAACCTAAATTATTGCAATGTTTTTGTTGCAAGTTTGTCGTGCTCAATTTATTACAATTTTAATCCTCACTTAGCAAGACCTTATCTCGTGGTAATAAACCAAGTGAAGATATCAAATCTTTGATTTACAAAGTTTAGGTATGTTAATTCGTGTATGTTATTATAATAATATTGAGTTTGAAGAATGTTTATTTGATTTGACTTGACAATTTTTTTTACTGTACTAATATAGTAGTAGAATACTAGTAGTACTTGGCCAAGTCGAAACTAGTTAAATATTATTAACTCAATCACTCTTGAAAGTACTTAAATGTCAACTATTATCTCCCCTGATAGCATACGTCCTTTGATGTGAAGATGCAACAAACAAGTTATTTAGTGTCATTGTAATCTCGCTCGATGATAGGTAAAAGTTTGAGGTCTTCTTGTGTCACCTCTCAACAAAGGCGCTGATCAGGATTGGGACCAGAAACGAGTAATCGATGGTGGAGAGGTCGGCCAACCCAATGCTTGCCATTTTTTGTAAGAAATCAATCTTCATTTGGAGCGTAGAACATTTTGACCTTTCTCCCGTAATTAACAGGGGTAAGAGTCTCATGAACCTATAAAGGAAGAAGAAAAAATACATACCTAATTAAATAAGTTAGAATTAAATGAACAATCAAATACAAAATTTAATCAAATTATAAAAATTAAATTTGTGACTTATCTGGCCGTCGAAGATATGTCGGACAATATGGTATGCCTACAACAAGAGCACACTCTTGTTTGACGGCCCTCCTTGAAATTCATTTGACTCGGGCTGAGAAAATGTAAATTCAGCGGCCTTAATCTTCAGGTCCTCCTCCTCCCCACCAACATCCACCATATTTCCTTCCTCTTGCTCAGCAACCTGCTCATCCACCTCAAGCTCATATATAACCTTATTCTAAACGCGTTGTTCGAGCTCCTGTTGTCATGTCTTTTCCCTGTCTCACCGTGAAGACGCAATGGCCGATGGGTCCTTATTTCCTTTAACACGCTTCAAAGCAAGCTCCATTTTTGAAAAAAATATCAAACAACACCAAAACAGTTTCAAAACAAACATCAAACAACATTAGAATAATTTCAACGGCTTAAAAAAATTCATCATCGGTCAAATCCGTTACTTAGGTAACGAATGCAGTTTGATACTTAAGTAGCAGATTATACTAATACAAAAAAAAACCCGCAAAAAACATTAAAAAAAATAGAATAAATGTGACCAAATGTGCACTAACCTCATGGTTAAAGTTGGTTTTGAGTAGCTTTCGCCCACAAATGCAAAGAACTCGTTAGATTTGAAAATGAAATTATGATGTAGGGTTTGAAACTGGGTGTAAAACTTTCTTGGAAAAGTTGAGAGGTTTTTTTTGAAAGTAATGGAATTTGGGGGTAAGGAGGTGGAGTCTCTTATATACGTTATACTAATTCTCTACCTAAGTAGCATACACTTTTACTCAGATCGCTATTTAAATAGCAGATAACAAACAAAATTCAATTTTTTTAAGGGTCTCTGGAGGACGTGAAATCTTAATTTAAATATTTCTACACATCTGCTTTCTAGGTAGTGAAATCAATTTAGTCAAAAAAATAAAAATAAAGGTAGTGAAATCAATTTGCTAGTTAAGTAATATTTTGAAACTTTCACAGGGTGCGCCAGAAATATAAGGAGTACCAAAAGAAACTGTCCAACACCGAAAACGTTTTTTCTAAGCCCATTGCATGAAATTTACAAATGCTTTTTGCAATGGTTGTTCTTCCCTACACCTCCATTTCTACCATCTACACCATTCTCTATTTTGAGCTAAGAGTATGATTGAAGAAGCAAAGTTGTAGTAACTGAACAAGAAACAATGAGTGGCATAGCGTTGACACCCACAGCTTTCAATCCCATAATCCCATCTTCATCTTCTTCTTGTTCTTCATCTCTCAAATCTCACAAATTCATCAAAACAAGAACCAAACTCACACAATTCAACAACAACGCTATTTCAATTTCCTCAGACCCATTCCTTCTCAACCTCGCAGAAACATTAGAAGATTCCATCCCTACACCACAACCTCTCCAGAATCTTCGAGAAGCTTCCTCAGAATCACTTCTCTCAACTCCATGGCCTTCTCGAAGAGACGAACCCTTTCGTTTCACAGACCTTTCCTTCCTTCGCTCTTCCCATATCCTACCCGCCCCAATCCCAACCACAACCACCACCACCGTTACGCCGCCATTCTCCGATGATGATGATCAATTCCCTTGCCACATCAGCTTCATCGACGGTCATTTCATAAACTCAATGTCGAAAAATTTGGAATTTCCAGATGGGGTTTACGTTGGTAGTTTATTGAATTTGAGTGGTAAAGTTGCTGAAAGGGTTTTAGAATTGGTTTCTGGATTGGACGGTGGTGATTTGTTTTGGTCGATTAATGGTATGGCTGCACCTGATTTGATGGTGGTTTATGTGCCCGAGGGTGTTCGAGTTGAAAATCCGGTTCATTTGGGTTATTTATCCTTGCTGGGTAGTAAGGATGGTTCCAAAGATTTGTATATTTCGAATCCGAGGGTTTTGGTTGTGGTGGAGAAAGGTGGAGAGGTTGATATAGTTGAAGAGTTTTCTAATGATGAAGAGAATGAGAATGAGTTTTATTGGAGTAATGCTGTTTTGGAGGTTGTGATTGGGGAAGGTGGTAAGGTTAGGCATTCTTATATTCAGACTCAGTCATTGCTTGCTGCACATATCAAATGGACTTCCGTTCGTCAGGTTAATCATCGCCTTTTTCGATTAATTCATTCTTGAAATTATCAATTTTTATGCCTGTTTAGTGTTTGTTTATTTGTTTGGATTAGATTAGAGTACAAAAAATGTGATTTTTAATGGACTTGATTTGAGTTTAATTGAGTTTGAAGTTGAGTATGAATTTATTGTTGATGGAATGAAGAGGTTATGTAACTTATGTTAGAATACCAAACTTGTTAGTAAAGGAAAGAGATAAGTAAGTGCACAGAAGAACATAAACATTGATCTCGGAATTCGGCCAATTGTGCCAATGACTACATCTCGGATAGTAGAGGAGCTGCTGTAGTTTTTTTTTTTTTTTTTCTTGGTCAAGTAGCCTAGTTGTCAAAATTTCACCCCTTAAGGTGAATAAGCAGGGAATCTCGGGTTCGAACCCCGGCCCCTGCAGATTTCAATGTGCCTACTAATTGAGCTATGCTCACAGGGAGAACTATTGTAGTTTTTCGATTATGCAATTCTCAGTGTTATAGAGTGTAATGCAATGCTTAAATATTACTGTTCGTTTTCAAGATTACCTTGCAATGTTCGTAGCACTTTCATCTCTACCTGCTCTGCTATGCTCGAATTATCACTGAATATCAGTCACACACAATAGGTAACTACTACATGGACCAAATCAAAATAATGGAATCACTTGCAAAAGAATTTATCTTTAGTACCTGATAGAAGTATTTCCATCATTTGTCATTACTTATATTGCCTTTATAATCTATTGACCTCAAAAAAGTTATTTTATATTGAGCTTTGCTATTTAGTGTAAAAGTTTTACACAGTCTTTTGATGAAGATAATGGCTAACTATACACGGAAGGGCAGTGTAAATGATTACTAGTGAGGATAGAAAAAGTAACTGTATAAAAATAACCTCTTCTTGCATTTCTTGTGCTGATTGTTTTTCTAGCAACCAACATTTTCCTTTTATATTTTTGAGAAGTTATGCAAGAGAGGATACGTTGAATAAATTTGACATGATTGGTTTGCAATTCTTTGCAGGAGTCATCTAGTACATATGAGCTTACAGAGGTAAGCACAGGAGGCAAACTAGGAAGGCACAATCTTCATATCAAACAACTAGGTCCAGACACGGTGACAGAGTTATCTACTCTACACTTGTCTGTTGGTAATCAAACACAGGATCTTCACAGTAGTCTTGTATTGGATCATCCAAGGGGTTTTTCCCGTCAGCTTCATAAGTGCATCGTAACTCATTCACAGGGACAAGCAGTTTTTGATGGAAACGTTAAGGTTAACAGGTAATTCTTATTTTGAACAACAATACATGAGTCAATTTAGGACAAGTTTGGATTAGTTTCTAATATCTCATAAAAGCGTCTCCATTCAAATAAGAATATAATTTCCATTTATGAAGAAGCCCTTAGAAGCGTATAGATATTTAATTTATGAAGAAGTTAACTGGAAGAGTTTATGAAACAATTGATATGCTGAAACTAATTTTAACTTGCGTGAAAAGTTATTGTAAATTATATCCAGACCACCTTTTTAATGTTTATGTAAGAATATGGTTTTTTGTGTCAAGAATGTCATATTATATGCATGCTTTACTTTTACTCTTCCAATTTCATATGTGATTGAGCTATTGTGTTTCTGATGCTGATCGAAGAAGTTGCTGCATTAAAATCTAATGAGATCGAGTTGTTTTAAATATTTATTTATTGAGCTAAAACAGGTGGTGATTGTTTACAACGTCTTGTATTTCATCACATGTCACTTTATATCAGTAATACACTATCCTTGTGTAGGTATGCTCAGCAGACAGATGCAGGACAATTAACAAGAAGCCTTCTTCTTGAACCTCGTGCAACTGTAAATGTTAAACCAAATCTCCAAATCATCGCTGATGATGTAAAGTGTTCCCATGGAGCTGCAATAAGTGACTTGGAACAGAGCCAACTCCTGTATTTCCAAGCACGTGGCATTGATTCAGCAACAGCTAGAAGGGTTCTAATTTTTGCCTTTGGAGGGGAAGTGATAGATAAGTTTCCTTATTCTTCTGTTAGAGATAGAGTACGAAGTCAGATTAAAAGTTTATTGGATCCATCTCCTAAATTAGCACCATTATAGGTATGTGCCAAATGTTAACACATAATATTAGGTTGCTTGGTAAAAATATATATCGAAATGAAAAATATATTTTTACTTGTCATGGTTTTAACCAATTCCTACAAAATGAAGTGTCTACTCCGACACTTATTTAACAATTGGTGCTTTCATCCCCTTGTACTTGTTGTATTTATGATTTTTTTTGTTTTTGTTTTATTTGCAATTTGCAAAATACATTTATCAGGTGAGTAAAAAATCCACAGTTAAAAACATTTACTTCGCCGCCCTAAGTTCACCCATGGTTGTATTGGCATCACTAATAAGCAGGGAGTTGGGGCATGGTTGGTTTGCACTATGCTTGCTATTTTTGTGCTGTGTACCTCAATGAACAGAATGTGTACACGTTTTTGTATGTAGTCCGCATACCTCAATGAACAGACTGTGTTCGACGATGTAAGCTTAACATTTCTATTTTTTTAGTATAGAAAAGTAGTGAGTAGTAATTGGGCATTTCACCGGAAAGCACTCATTTCACATATTTGACTTGTGAGTATGGATCAAAGTTTACACACTTGAAAACTCGTCAACTGTAATTCCTGCAAAACTTTAAAAATATTATGACAACCAGCAAACACACACCAATCCGATCGTTTGCTTTCTTATTGAATACTAATAAGATCAGTTTCTTGATCTAAGTTGAACACTTGATTTCTAATAACCCAAAACAATAATAATAATTACAATTAGTATCCCACATTAAATAGATGGATGTAAGTGAATGATGTGGCTAAATAAAACGTTTTGATTGGTTTGTGGATTATGGTTTAGATATGCAATTCCACAACTATCATGGTTTAGATATATATAAATTAATAGTCCCACACAAACTAGTCCCACACCCGTGCATGGGGTGTTATGCGGTATTTTATATTATAATAATGTTGAATTCACTTCTTTTAATCACAATATTATTTCACTTAAAAGCTTATGTGATACTTAGTTAGTGATTGTCTCTTTTGCAAAATTCAACTCACGCTAACTACTCTTTGTTTCGTTTTCCATCTCTGTTATGGAGGGTGCATTAATCAATTCAAAAAATTTCTCATTTGAAAAGGAATTATGTAGATTCCAGTTCTAATATGCAAATGCGATAATTGAGTTTATGCGAGAAATAATTACTAGAAGAAAATTCTGGAACAATTGACTTTTCGGTTTAAGAATAATTAGTTTTTAACTTTTATCTTAAGCCGAGTTTTTATCTCTATTGATATGTCATTTATTGAAAGATATTTGGAAGAAGAGTATAGGAAGAAAAGGATGAAGAGTCCATATCAATTGGTACAAACAACTTTCTAACTATGGGTAAAAATAATACCGACAAACAATCCATAACTCAAGAAGAAAATTACTCTATCAAAACATAACAACGGAAATAACATTGTGCAACTCAAATAGTTAGAAGTAGGTAATTATCATTAATGTACCCTGCCTCTACCCAAACAGGCAAACACCAGCTCACTCAACCGTAGGAACTATAATCCCAATGAACGTATGAATATACCATCTGCCCAAACACATAGTCACTCAACCGTCGGAACTATAAGCCTAAGTGATTGAACATAGTGACTTAATCAAATTTTAGGAGATGTGTAACTTCATACTTGTTAGTAATATATAACTAGATAGATTAGTGAATTATATCATCATTCTAATTAGAATACTTAAATATTTAATTTTCTCGACAGTTGTTATAAAGTAAAGTTATTTTTGAAGTGTTATATTAATAAAGTAAAGTAAAAGAGGATGATATTTTGAGTGTACAAACAAAGGATGAGGCATTCGCTATCCACCATTCATCCAAGATAATATGTTTGGGGAAAAGGAAAACACACACACACACACACATACTTTAACACCTCTATCTCATTCTCATCATTTCACTCTTATTTTTATCATTATCATTATTGTACCAACATCACAAACACAAACAAAGAAGCATAAGCACAACAATGGCACTGAGGATGTGGGCTTCTTCAACTGCCAATGCTCTCAAAATCTCTTCTTCTGCTTCAAGATTACATCTCTCCCCTCCTTTTTCCATCTCCAGATGTTTCTCTAGTGGTATATATACCCTCTTCTCTTCACATTTACCTTATATGTTTTGTTACCAGCGTAACTTGTTGTCTGTTTGTCTTTCATTTATGTGTAAATTATCTTGAATATATAAAATCAAATTTGAATTACCAATCATTAGTTGGTTCAATGATGATTGACGTTGAACTTCATAGGGATGACCACGATTTGACCCCTCACAACCAGATTAAACAGGTGGTGAAAGTCAAAAAGAAAATATCAAATTTGAATTTATAAGATGTAACATTTATTTTTGGTCAAATTTTGTAGTCTTGGATGGACTCAAGTACACATCTTCACATGAATGGGTTAAGCATGAAGGCTCAGTAGCCACAATTGGCATCTCTGACCATGCTCAGGTTAGTTAACTTGACGTTATAAGGCTAAACTCTTATCGCTGAGCTACTACCTTAAGTATGTACGCGTGTTGAATTAGACTTTTAACTATAATTTAGGTTAAGCTGTTGAATTAATTGAAGTTGTTGGTTTGCAGGACCATCTTGGAGAGGTTGTGTTTGTTGAGCTTCCAGAACCTGGTGGTTCAGTTACAAAGGGTAATGGTTTCGGAGCAGTTGAAAGTGTTAAGGCAACAAGTGATGTAAACTCTCCAATTTCTGGTGAGATTGTTGAGGTTAATGATAAGCTCACTGGAAAACCTGGCCTGGTAATTCATTCACTCTTTACTGTTTTAATTTTTTGTTGGATAATAGTAATATATATGAAAAATAAACTGAAAACAACTTAGTGCATGTTTGGTATCGCGGTGAGTATGTCAGAATCACAGCGGTCTACTGTGATTTTCCAAAAGCTACACTTTGTAGCTTCCGCAAAATCACAGTGAATCACCGTGATTGTGTGGCATATTCTCATAGACTTAGACACATATTATAAGCTATTCTCATACACTTATGCAAATGTTAATTAAGCATGCTCATACTTATTTAATTATCTGCTTTTGTTACTTTAAGATCAACTCAAGCCCATATGAAGATGGATGGATGATCAAAATAAAGCCAAGTGATCCATCTGAATTAGAATCATTGTTGGGTGCAAAGGAGTACACAAAATTTTGTGAAGAAGAAGATGCTGCACATTGAACTTAATTTGAAAACATTATGGGACTGACTGTTTTTTCATATATGTACTATGATCTTGTTATCTACTTTCTTCAAGTGCAATAGAATTGCTTCAAGTTATTGTTTTTTTCATGCTATTATTATTGTCACCGACACTTTAATGTGTCAGTCTATATATCTAGTCCTATAATTAAGAAGCAAATTTAAGTTTCTTTTTTACTTCTATCCATTATTATTTTCACTTGGATGCATTATGTATGCATTATGTTACAAGTTAGAACAACATGTTCAAAAGAATAGAAATATGAAAACGAAAACAAAGAAACACACGATGTTTGATATTTGAAGTTCAGCTAATTGTGCTTACGTTTTTGACTGCATAACCGCTGTTATTCCCTTTCTGTTATTTCAAGCACGAGGTTTATGGTATACAACTTATATTTAAATATTAAAGTTCAAATTACAACAATTATTTCTAAAATGTACCGTAGGGGCTTTCACCCCACGCACCCCAATCGAAACCTAACAAACATTTGGGCTCGAGCAACCGACCCATTTTTTGGAATTGCGTAATCTTTTTTTACTTGATAACCAAGTCAACTTTTCTTCTTCATCTTGTCTAGTCAAATGTATATTTTTTCCCATATAAATCTTCAAATAGCTAGATTGAAGCTTTGAGAGGCAACACCCAAGTTAAAAGGAGGCAAGTCTTTTACCCAATAGAAGAGAACAAGTAAAATGAGTTACCATTTGTTGAGATGACTTTAAAGCCTTAGCATAAAATCAAAGACTAATAAAATAAGAAGAAGCCAAGAAAAGCTTGTGAGAAATTGACTTGAAATAATTTGAGGTTGATGGGAATTGAGGTAGGTTGGGCAAGAGCCACTTTTTTCTTAATTTTGAAGTTTCATTACTCGGTTACTTGACATGAATTTATTTCAATAATTAACAAGTACGGACAAACTCATTATAATCAAAGTCAAAATTTCACTAACAACAAAGTACCAACATTTGATTTCTCTCTTTCCTAGCCTATCACATGGGCTATTGTAAATTATTAAAATTCCATGGCCTAAACTAAACCCTATGGCTTGAACTTTATTTAAATATGTTATATAATGTAATTAACAAGAATATATACTAAGAGTTAGGAACATCTAAATATATATTTGGTATTACGGTAGGTATGTCAGAATTACGATGATCCGTCGTAATTTTCTAAAAGTTATAATTCGTAGCTTATGCAAAATCATGGTAGATCACCGTAATTCAAACATAATCACTGTGAGACCAAACAACCTATAACATTGCCACATGTTTCTTGCCCTTGTTTAATTACAAGAGTCTTATAAATCCCATGATTTAAGTTACTTTTATAATCCTTGCAAGGCAATTGTCTGTAGGTCTTGGCACTGGCAAGTAGGTAATTGGAGAATCTGGATTAAGTCTTTCCATCCTGTACATTAAACCAAATTAAATGGATTATTTACTTATTTTTAATTTCTTAGCATATGAATATCTAGCTATATAGAACTTTACATGACATGGCAAATTGTAACATTATTTTATTCTTTTGCATGCTTCAATAGTAAATCAATGATATCAAAATGGAAGCAAGTGTATTAATTAACCTGTAATTAAGAAGAAAATGATGAAGGAAAATAGTTATCTCAAGTTTAGCTAAATCACTTCCAGGACAAAATCTGCTTCCTAATCCAAATGGAAGGAATGATCCTGCTCTTGCTTTGTAATTCTGCACCATATTGTTTAAGTACATATTTTGTTCATTAAATTAAATTCACCAATGCATTAAAGAAAAATTAAAAATAATTAATAGTAATTAATTATGTACATACCTCCCATCTTGAAGGATCAAATTCCTTTGGGTTGGAGTAAGTTTCAGGATCCATGTGAACACCTCTATTCCAAACTAGTACTTTCCATCCTTTTGGTATAGTATAACCTACAATTTTTCATTTAGTTTTCTTTTAATGCTAGGGGGCATGGTTTCAAATTACTGCAGCCATTTCTTAAATATATATATTTTTTTTTTGGACCATTTTTCTTAAATATTTTAGAGATCTCTAAAATCATAATTGCAACCGCACTGACCATATTTGTCCACAACTAAAAGTTTGTTGCAAACTGCGACCGCAACCATAACTTAAAATCGAAGAAATTTTAATGGTGTACAAAATTATCAAATGAGGAAAACAACGTAAATAAATATATGAAATTGAATAACTTACCATTGATATTAACATCAACTTTTGCCAATCTAAAGTTTGCAAACGATATAGTTGTTTTACGCAGCATCTCATCAATAACCTAATATAGAATATATCATGTTAAAGCATAGTTTTATTTTGGTATTAACCGCACATACATAGTAATATAATATGCCATATAATATATATATATTATGAGGAGGGTTATATTGACTCCAAGAGTAAGTTTTATAACTTACTCCAAATCTTGACCTTTGATTTTAATTCCAATTAATGGCTAAGATTGATTGATAATAATTATTAAGGTGAGACTTATTTCTTTGTTGCACTGGAAAATAAGGATGATCAAAACATACCTCAAATAGAATGAATTAATGAATTCTTCTACCATAAAAAAAGAAGAAATTAAACCATTAATTATCAAAAATCAAAATTATCAAAATAATGATTCTTCGCCTTTGTTAATTTTTTATACGCATAATAAATTGCATAGTAGAAAGGATAAAAATACTCTACCAAAAAAAAAGTATAAAAATACAAATGATAACATTTGTACCAACAAAAAAAAGAAAACAAATTTTAAACCAAAAAAAAAAGGTAAACAAATGATTGCATAAAAATAACAATAATTGGTACATTTTCTTATAAAAAATATACAATAAAATAATCAACTCCATTTAAAATAGTTCAACATAACAACGGCAAAGGAACACATGAATAAAACACATAACACAAATAAATAACCAATATTATGTACCAAAAAAATAAATTAAATAACCAACATTAACTCTTGCCATAAGCATAATAAGAGCTAAAAGTTCAAAAGCAAAAGATATAAAAATCCAAAAAAATCATCACTATGGTCCAACCATCATCATAAACTCGGATTGAACAAACATAAAATTAAGTGTATAGGCAAAGAGAAGAAAAGAGCACACATGAAATAAATGGTGTATTGTCAACAAAAAAAAAAGAAAAAGAAATGTTGTACTTAAAGTGTCCAAAAAAAAATGGTTTATTCGTAAAAAAAATAATTGTGTACTTACAATTAATTGCTAGAGTTAATATATTCTATTTAAAGTATGTTTTGATAATCTTGATTTTCAAGTGCAACAAAGGAATAAGTCTCACCTTAACAATTATTATCAATCCATCTTAGCCATTAATTGGAATTAAAATCAAAGGTCAAGATTTGGAGTAAGTTATAAAACTTACTCTTGGAGTCAATATAACCCTCCTCATATATTATATATTATAATAATAATATGACAAGAAAGAATTCATATATTACATACCTTTGATAAATACTCCATTTGCTTAATTTCCTTAATGTTGAGTCCTTTTTGAGTGGAAGGCCTTATTTCCATGATCTCTTCTTGTTCTTTCTGAAAGGTTCAATTTTTTATTTTAATTCAATAGCTGATTTTGAATGCAACATTATAATATGTATATATGTGGACCTTTTCTATAAACTATGAAATAAAATTAAGAAAGAAAAAAGTGTTAAAATGAATTAATTAATTCGTACTACATTCGTCCCTAATTATAAGACTCTGTTTGACCACTACACGTACCAATGCACAATTTTAATCTCTTTAATTTTCTATTAGTAAAAATTATAAAAATTTAATATTTTGAAAATACTCATCAATACAAATTGAACAAGATCTTATATGCTAATATTTACATTATATATTATTAAAAAAATACGGTCAAAACAAGGTAAGCGAATAATATATTTTTGTCAAACATGATCTTATAATTAAGGACGGAGATAGTATATTTAAATTACCTTGGCTTTTTGGAGGACATGTGGATGATCCAAGAGGTAGATAATAGTCCACAAAATTCCATGAGCAGAGCTTTCATGACCAGCTAACAAGAACACAAGAAGTAAATCTATAATATCTTCATCTTCCAACATATTACCTTCTTCATCTTTGACTTCCATCAATAAATCCATCATATCTTTTTTCTCTCTATTATTATTATTATTATTATTATTATTATTATTAATATTATTCTTCCTCTTTTGGTCCACTACACCTTGCAACATCTTCAGCAATTTCTTTCGTGCCTAAACATACAACCATAAATTAATTAATATATTCAATAATTATAATTAATAATCCATTCCATTCCCTCAATTTCCTCAATCACATGAAGAATATTGCGTTTTCTTCTATCGCATATATTGATAACTTCAACAATATCATATAGTATTTTGTCAAAAAACAATATCATATAGTATAGAATTTTTTTTTCTTTCGAAAACTATAGTATAGAATTATTATTACTAGCTTGCTTAATTTATTTGCAGTCTCAATGACAAGTGGCTGGCATGACATTGACAAATACCAGTCATACCCTCTCCACCGGTGCTAACTGAACAAAAAATTAGCATTAATTATAATCAAGGTACAAGTTTATGGACCAGGAATTAGAAATTTTCATCAAGATTGGACGGTCTTGATTTAACTAGTATTTTAAAATAAAATAAAATGTGTATTTTTTAAACGTCCGATCTTGATCGAACGATTACATAAGCGATGACTGCATGACCGTGACAACAACTAATCTGTTTCCTAAACTTATAAATTCATAAATAACTATATGCGAAGACACGACACTAACATTGACACATGAACACATGTGATAATTCTATAATTTGAGAAAATGAAAGTCATACTATATATATCAGTGTCGTGTTAGTGTTAGATTCGTTCAATATAGTTTGAAAAACTAAAAGTAATAAAATGTAAGTATATGTGTCAGTTTAGTTTCTGATATTATTGACATGTATACACACAAATTCAATATGCAATAGTACACCAAATATTGTACTTATATGAATATATGTGTTTGACTAACTAACTAACTAACCTTGAGTGCTTTATGGAATGCAAATCCAGGAAGATTGATAGAAAGTGACTTCATTCCCTTGTTCAAATCAATATACAAATTCTCAACCAAACCAAGATCAACATGATCACAATCAGATGAAATGAAGATAATAGTAATAACTTCAAAAGCAAACTTTCTCATCTCTTTAAGAAACTCAATTGGCATGTTCATTGTAGACAACTTTTCTAAATGTTTCACAGCAATATCTTCTATAAGACCAATATAACTTGACAATGCTTCATGACCATTTATAGGAGATGTTATTAATCGCCGCAAACGACGGTGTTCATTATTTGAGATTCCATGGAATGATCTTTTTCCTGTAAGGGCTGTTGCTGAAGAAGGGTAACCAAGTTTAAGATTCTCTTCATCTGTTAGAACCTTACGACATGTTTCTGGTGTACATACTACGATGCTTGGACTTCCAAACAAATGTGTCCTGTACATACCTGTCCTTCCATATCTATGTCAGGTAGACAAAGTTAGTCGCCTTAATGAGTAGTTCTATAGATGTATGTTTTGGCTTCTCTGCAGCCGTACACGGTGCAACTTTTGCAGAATCGTTGAAATTCAAAAGTTTAAAATTCAACCATTCTGCCATTTGTTGCACCTCACATCTGCTGCAGAGAATTTGAATTTGTACTATGGTTACTACAAGTCGTCTATTAAAGAAAACTAATTTTGTTAATAAATTTTGTAGCATTGAAGATTTAATAAACTTTATATATATTCAAAATAATTACACAAAAATGAAAAGCACGCAGACAACATCACGTGTCACTGATCTTTTCTGGATGGCAAAAGCAATCCCGTGTCAGATTGAAAATAAAAATATTATAGATTGAGAGTAGTACCTGGAAACAAGGTTATTGATGAAGGAATCAGGATCAGATTTGAAAGCTTTGAGGAAGGTAGGCATGTTACCAAGGAAAGGCCAACCCATATCACCTGGTGGGAGTGGGAGAGGTAATTTTCCCAACCTACTAACATAATACCATTCATTCAATCTCCTAATGAAACCAAATACAAATGCATATCCACCTAACAAAGCTACTACTAGGATGAACCATTGTGAATCTAGTAACACCATTTTTTATATTTTTCTGATTTTTTGCAATGTCTCTAATATATAATCCTTAATTTAGTTAGAGCTATTATTGGGACTCTTAGCTACTTCTTGCAGTTCAAGATTCATTAAGGGGGGGTATTTATATATATATGGTACCAAGTGGTCACCGTTTTCCCTACTTCCTTTTGCATGTTGAAACTTGAAACTCTTTTGTTTCTTTATTTTTTATTTATTTATTTATTTATTTGTTTTGCATGTTGAAACATTAATAAAGTTTTGATGATATGGTCTTGTGTATTGTGATGATTTATCATTACATGACACTATTACATGTTTGACTTGTTAGTTGTCAAGGAAAAGTAATTAATAGAGCTTTGTATATTGACTAAACATGGACCATCCCATTTAATATACAAAATATTTGCAAAATAATATTAAACCCTAAAAAATAAAAAGTAAATATAACTATTAGTTTTTTTGTTTTTTTTACTAAATTTACTATCTTTCGTTCGGGAGCGAATTTGATTTCTAAACGGAACAATTTCTTAACCAGACTTTACTACCTCGCAGTCAAACTTCAAATTATAATTATCCTTTTTCTAAAAAGCGGTTGATTAACATTAAAAAAAATTACTATTTGTATATGAAAAACAAAGATGAGTATATTATATAATTTAGAGTTGAAATGTACACATATGTACAATATTGAACCAGTTTATAGTTTATGGATTTTGACAAGTTCTTATACATTATTAGTATTATTCTTGTTTTTTTTTTTTTTTTTTTTTTGACAAAAGTATTATTCTTGTTAGCTTTATCATCTATTTGTATGTTTTTCTAATTAGGTAATGTACTATCTGCAAGGTGGCAACAGGTTGGTTGATATGACATTGTAAATTCAGTAACCACGTCCACAATCAAAACTATCTTTAATTAGTAACCGATTCGAAGTGTACATCAAGTAATTACTACTTTACTTAATTAAATACAAAATATTGACTTAAGAATTTTGATCAATTTTCGTCAAAAATAAAAAATAAAAAAATTTGATCAATTAAGATTTGTTCACACAAACATGCTTTTACAAATTTGTATGAGTATATGGTGAGTTGTTAACATGCATCTTATTACGTTTGCAAATTAGAAAGAGTTTCGTAGTTGAGTTTTGGTGCTATATATAGCTCCAAGCGGTGGCTTTCTTTTTTGATCTTCCCTGAAAAAAACTAGCCAAGAAAATTTGTCACATATTGAATTGTAGAATTGTTTTTTTTTTTTATCTTCTTTATGACGTATACCATTTAATGTGATTTTTTTATGGTCACCCTAAATTAAATTCAGTCGGCATGTTCATCTATTCCTATTCCTACCATGATTAAATGTATGTCTCAGAATAAGAATTAAACACAATGGGACCAAAAAGGATGAGATTTTTTCTATTCTCACCGCTTTTGAATTAGGGTACAGTGGCAAAGAAACCGAAAACAAAACAAAACAAAACAAAAAGATCACTAGTGAAGCACCCTCAAGACATCAGTAAGGAGAATGTTTTTCAAGTCTTTAGGAGGGAACTTACTAAATGACAAGCTTATCATTGTACACCTATTCCTACTTAACCAGAAAAATTTGCACTAAAATTTTCTTCTTCATCATATCCTGGATATTTGCAATAACTGCTTATAAAAGTGGAACATATATGTGATAATAATATGTTATGGGGAGAATGGGTTTTCCAACCCTTTGGAGGAAGTGGATTAAAGAATGTGTGTGTACGGCAACTGCTTCGGTTTTGGTTAACGGTAGTCCGACTGATGAGTTCCCTTTTGAGAGGGGCTTAAGGCAGGGTGATCCGTTATCTCCTTTAATTTCCTTTTTCTACTGGCTGCAGAGGGCTTAAATGTTTTGATGGAAGTCATGGTGGAACGCAATATGTTTACGGGGTACAGTGTGGGTAACCTTGCTCAAGTGTCGGTGTCGCATCTTCAGTTTGCTGATGATACGTTGTTGATGGGGACTAAGAGTTGGGCGAACGTTCGGGCTTTGCGGGCTGTCCTTGTGTTGTTCGAGTCTATGTCTGGTTTGCGAGTGAATTTTCATAAAAGCATGCTGGTTGGGGTTAACATCCCTGATTCTTGGTTAGGTGAAGCGGCGTCAGCTCTGTGCTGTAGAGTAGGGAAGATCCCTTTCCTTTATTTGGGCCTTCCTATTGGGGGTGATCCGAGGCGTTTATGTTTTTGGGAACCGGTTCTGGATCGTCTAAAGAATCGATTATCAGGTTGGAGAAGTCGATTCCTCTCTATTGGTGGTCGTTTAGTTTTGCTTAAATCTGTGTTGACCTCTTTGCCTGTTTACGCTCTTTCTTTCTTTAAAGCTCCCTCAAGTATTATCTCTTCTATTGAATCTATTTTGATTAAATTTTTTTGGGGGGGAAGTGAGGATATTAGGAAAGTGTCTTGGATTAATTGGAATACTATTTGTTTGCGTAAGGAGTATGGGGGTGATGACGGATCGTCACACTCTCTAATCCATGCCTATTTTAGCAACATTAAATGCATTTTAGTAGGTTTTAAGCAATAAATGTAAGAGAAATCTAATCATAAGCTTGATTACTTGTTTTGCAAGAAAACAGGAAAAATTGCAGGAAATTGCTGATTTTCACTACGCTGGGGGCGTAGCCCATCACGCGCCGCGTGATGGAGATCACAGGGAGCCAAGTTTTCACTTTGATCACGCGCGGCGTGAAGAGAAGAGGAACAACTACGCCGGGGGCGTGGAGCTATCACGCGCGGCGTGAAGATGGCAGAGCTGAAGATCAAAGACCTCAGATTGGATCACGCGCCGCGTGATACCGTTACACGCGCGGCGTCGTTGAAGAAAGTGCAACCACGCGCGGCGTGATAGATCTGGCGCGCGACGTGGTTGCGTTCATTATATAAGGATTCTGCATTTTTCTGTTAAGTGGTTGGAAAATTCTGCAATATTCATCTATTCTGTGATTTTGGAAGCATCAAGATCCAGATCAAGGACTCCATAGGATAGCTCCGAGCACCTCAATAGCATGGATTCTCAAGCCATGAAGTTGAAGCGAGGACGCGAACGAAGCAACATGAGGAGCTAAGCTTCTTTTGGAGGTAGGATCTAGGATAGTCTAGGATGTAGATGAATCAATTGTGATCTGCTGTATGTAAGAATGTACTCTGTTCATGTGTTTACTCAATGCAAATCTATTCTTAATGCTTTATAATCCTTCATTAGTGTTGTAATGATTTCGAGTTAAGTCACGTGCGAGAGTATTGATTTAATTTCTGAACTGAATTGCATTGAGCACTCGAGTGTTTCCGGTCGAGAGATTGAGACATAGAGTGTAGCGAACGATCGACGCGCTTTCATATCATTCGTTGTAGGTAGCTTCCGCCCGAGAGATCGGGGGAGTATCGACAACGAATAGAGTGGATTTTGACAAGAGATTGCGATTCACTAATTTGTTGATCCAGTTGTGAACACTTGAGTAGATTCCTATGATATAGTAGATTGCATGTGGTTTAGCTATAGACTAGGTGATTCCGATGATTCTACCTCGCTTTTCCATTATATCAAAGCACGTTTTCTAACAATTCATCACTCAACATACCCCCAATTTATGTGTATTTCTTGCATAATGTTTATGAACACTATTAGACTAGTTTAATCACACAATCCCTGTGGATCGATATTTTTATTACTACGTGGTAATTCGTTCACTTGCGAAAATTATCCATCAAGTTTTTGGCGCCGTTGCCGGGGATTGTGATTGATTCGACAAGGCAATAGTGTTTATATTTTCTGTGTTTTCTTTGATTTTTCTGTTTTTACATTTTTCTGTCGAGAGCGTTCTACTTGTGTGTTTCCTTGTGCATGCGGAGAACAGGTCCAATTGAGCTGGATTTCGATCCTGCAATTGAGAAAGCAGCACGAGCAAATCGTAAAGCGGAAGGAAGACATGTTTGAATCATACAATCAAGAGGCACTTTTAACTAGTTGCAAGTTCAATAATGTCTTTCTACAAATCATTACCAAACAACTAGAAGCTCAATGTATGGTGCAAGCAACCTTTCAAAATAATCCTCATTTCAACACCTACAATCTTGGAGTGAAGAATCACATGAATTGTTCTTATGGAGCCAATCTGAATCAAGCATTTCCTCAAGATCAACATTTTGAAGATCACCTTGAATCTTTTGAAGATACTCTTATCTTAGCCTTGAAGATGACGCAAAGCAATTTTGAGATGATGAAGGCAAACCAAGAAGTGTCAAGCGAACGTCATGAAGCCTCCATCAAACATCTCGAAAACCAAATGGGTCAACTAGCAAGGCAAGTCTCTTCTCTACAAACTCAAAGTGGTTTTTGTGGAAACACCCCGGATTCTCGTAATGAAAGTTGTAATTCCATTAATTTGAGGAGTAGAGAAGTTTCATCACCGGAACTAGTGGAGAATCCTAAGAAGGATGAGAGTAAAAATGGTGTAGTTGAAAAGATGAGGGAGGATGTAGTTGAAAATAGAAGAGAAAATAAGAAAGAAGAAAAAAATAAGGAAGAAAAAGCTTATGAGGGTGAAGTTGAAAAGAGAGTGGAGAATGAGTCTAGTGCCAAGAAAGGCAAGAAACCTCTTGTGAAGGACCCCAAGTTTTAAGTTCCTTCACCATATGCTAGAATGCCTTATCCTAGGATGAAGAGGGTCAAGAACCAAGACCTTGAAGTTTGTGGAGTGGTATCCGAATGTTTCAAAGTGGAAGTGCTAGAGGAAGTGGTAAAAGATGAGAAAGAAGAAGAGTGGGATCATGAGATTGAAATATTTCTTCAAAACTTGGATAACCCCGTAGAAGAGGAGAAAGAGTCAAAGGCGATAAAAAAGCCACTGGAATTGAAAGAACTTCCTCCTAAATGGAAGTATGTGTTTTTGGGTGGCGACTCTAGGAAACCCGTGATCATAAGTGATTTGCTCACTCCATTAGAAGAGAATGACTTGTTAAAAGAAGCGGAGAAAGTGAATGACGACCTAGGATGGGTCTTGGATGGTGTGGTTCCTATCTATTGTTTGCACAAGGTGGCCAAAGAAGAAGAGCCCAATCCGGTTGTCAATCCTCAAAAGTCTTCCATTTCAACATTGAAAGCTTCGATGAAGAAAGGCTCTAAGAAATCTCCATCACGGTCTAGTAAGAAGGAAAGAACCAATTTGAAGACCAAAGGAAAAGACCTCAAGAGTGATTCGGGAAGTGTGATATCATTACTTATTGATATTAATAT
This sequence comes from Trifolium pratense, assembly GCF_020283565.1. NCBI lineage: Eukaryota > Viridiplantae > Streptophyta > Magnoliopsida > Fabales > Fabaceae > Trifolium > Trifolium pratense. Next base: position 64,864,410 of record NC_060060.1, on the reverse strand, counting down.
TGCTCCTTTGAAGGAAGAGAACAAGAGGAGCCGGGTTGAATCAAAGTTGAAGTTGAAGGGATTTTAAGAGGGATTTTTCAAAATTTTAATCCTCTTAGCGGAACAATCCCGATGAACGGATCTTGATTAAATCATTAATCACAAATCAAAGAACACAAAACCACAAGTTTATGTGTTTACCTCTTGAAGTGCAGAACCTTTGAAGTAGAAACTGTTTCTGATCACGAGCAAAGCAAAGTAGCGATGCATCTACTCAGTCCACACGAACAGAACTTCTCCGATGATCGGTGCTAGCCAATTCCACCAGAGATTCAGAGAGAATAGGGTTTAGAGAGTGGCGGCTAGGTTTCACTTTGTGAATTAGGTTAAAGCTTACAAAACTTCATCACAAGGGTTCTATTTATAGAACCACTTGTGTGGTCATCAAACCAAGCACTGCACCGTACCTTACGGTGGACCGCATTTCTCTATTTTCATAAATTAAATAATAAGTCATACTTAATTATTTAATTACTAATAAGTCCTACTTATTATTTTATAAATAAGTCTTACTTATTTATTTCTCTCATCTATCTGTTCTTTGTGTGTGACCCTATAGGTTCTCGTAACGTTGGCAATAATATTAAATCACATATTTAATATTATAAACAGTGAGCGGTATCTAGCAACACATCACTGCTACCCAAGTGACGAGAATGTCATGTGATCTGACGAAACCTTTCCGTGATAACGATCTTGTGTATAATTACCCCTTTGCCCTTATATCTATATTGAACACAAGGCATAGATCGTGTCACCCTTGTATGGTTCAATATCTTATTTCTTGATCCCAGAATATACTGAACAACAAATAAGCTCAATATCTCATATTGACTTAGTTCGGCGTGGCCACGCATTTTATCAGTCATATTCCATCAAGAGGCCTACAGATATTGCTCCTGTTATGTAGGAGGGGCAAATTCCATCTAGGTCACTCATGTCTCTCAGCATGATTTGTAGAGTACCCATCAACCGACTTTATAGTCATCCTGTTACGGACAATGTTTGAACGGCAACTAAGTATTCTACTCCACATCTAGGGTCCATAGTGGTTTCAGGTCGAAGGGTGGTATACACCATTATCATTATGAGAATAACTTATGACACTTTTCATAACATACAATGTAGCATTCTCATGGCGGGTCAATCCAATATAAATATTACTCCTAATATTTATATCTATGTGAAGACTTGATATCTCATATCCATGACTCGTGAGATGAAGTCATCGGTCTACTCACATAATAGTCTCTATGTTTTACTGTTATCCCACATCACAGTAAAACTTGACTATGGATACTTTAAGAATAGTGTCATTATGTTTAATGGAGTCTCACTATTAAGTCACACTTAATGTTCCATTAATTAGACTAGCTATTCTAGGGACTTTATTAGTTTGAAACAAACATAATAAAGAAATGCCTTATTATATATATTAAATATATATAAATCAAAGTCATCATACAAAAGACGATTCTATCAAAATAGATTGGCTTTTAGGGCTTACTCCAACAATCTCCCACTAGCACTAAAGCCAATCAGATATTAACTCAACATCTATTGGACTAGCGTCATCATCAAGCATCTTCTATGCAAGATTTTCTATTAGTGGATAAGAAACTCTTTCTTATATTGGTACCCGATACATCTTCCTATTTACACTTTTGATCTTCTATAAAAAGAAATCAAGTGTCAAAACTTGTATTTGAATCGTTGGTGAGATCTGGTTTTCCGTTGCTTGCAAGATTAAACCATTACCATCTTTAATGAGGTCAAGGGAATCTGCAATGTAAGGAAAACAATTTTCTGCCTCATCTTATGAGACAAACGATTCAAATCATATATTTGACCTTTGTAATAGATATATCAATCTTCTGAAGCTTGTAAGCTTACAGATTTGACATCCGAGCATAAAGTTTATTCCAGACTACAATCTGGGTATACTGTTCTTCGGTTTTGGACAACCAATATCATTGTAACTCATTTACAATGATCATTTCCAGATCCGATCAAGAAGTCATCCTTAGTGATTTTAAGATATCCATGGATATTCTTGATGGTGATCTAATGACAATCACTAGAAATAATTGGTACATATTGTTTATACTAATAGCATATAGTACATCTGGTTTAGTACATATCATGATATACATGATCAATCCAATTGCCAAAGCATTTGGATACTTCTCATGCATCCCTTTCTCATCCAATGAGGTTGGATATTGTCTTTGAGACAAAAATACATCATGTGATGTATGCAATAATTTCAATAAAATTAAGCACATGAGGTGTCTGTACACTTCATCAAATTTGTACATAGGCTGAGGTTGATATATGTCAACAATCTATCTCTATAGATCTTGATTCCTAACTTTTAGGAAGTCTCACCTAAGTATTTCATCAAGAAACAATTACCTAATCATGTCTTACATGTGTAGTGTATGAAAATTGTCTTGATGATCAGTACGTCATCCACATACAATACCAGATTAATTTAAATACTCCCACTGACTTTCTTGTGTGCACAAGATTTCCTTTATTAATCTTTGTTTTCATAAAACTTGATCAATAAAATTGATAATTCAACTTTGAGAAATTTGAACAAATTCACAAATGAATTTTGTAATTTATATACTTTTCTAGCATCCTTTAGATTAACAAAACCCTATCCATATGTCAAATACATATGTAATGTCATTCCAATTAAGGAATAGAACCTCGTTATCTATCCGCCAGAAGTGTTATGGTGAGGCCATGTCCTTCAACTTTTGATAGGACATATTAGACTCATCTAGTTCTTGTGCTACTCGAACCGGTAGTCCAACAACAACCTTGTGGAATTGATTCGTGTTCCAATTTTGAAAGGACCTGTGTTTTGTGTTACTTGAATTTACTCAAGTTTTACGTCACTCCCATTGTCTCTTTTAGAGACATATTTCTTCTAAAGAAATATTTCAGTTCATGTAATAAAACAACTTTTATCCTAGAGTGTGTCGTAAAATTAGTATCCCTTAGGTACTTCCACAAATACACATTCATTCAATTTGGGATTAAGTTTATCTAATAAACCTTACAATCTCAAACTATCATAAAGTCAAATAAGGTACTCTTACCTCCATATCGAATATGGTGTCTTTATGATTTGATTTATTGGAACTTGTTGTGGGTAAAGAATAACTGTAATTAAAATAATTTTTCAAAAAGAGTCGTAAGAGATATAAATGAACTATCTTATATGTAAACATGTCAAACATGATGTAATATAAATAGTTATTATTATACTTCTTATTTAAGCATTTACCATCACGACATGTTCGTATGGTCTAAATACTTTTCAAAATTCCCTTTACTTCATTCATTCATGAATTCTTTGAACAAATTCAAAGAATCATAGTTTGTGTCAAATACACATATTCACATCTATTAAACTTATTAGCAATGTAAATGAAGTAAGAGAAATGAAACAAGTAGTCATTTTCTTGTCAATACAAGGTTTAGGCTCAATGCTTCTATTATTAAATGAAACTTAATAACAATTATTTGGTTCCATGTCAAACTCAACTTATACGATCAATGAAACTATTTCATTCTAAACGTAAGTTGACTTTATCTATAGTCAAATTTTTACTTCTTTAAAACAATTTCATATTTCAACAAATATGAAATTTGCATCTAGTATCATATACCTTAGATGTAAAAGTAAATAATTTAACTTTCTATAACAAGATGTATGAAGAAGTCTTACTTCTTTCTTCCATTTTGACTCTTTCAAAACTATTAGTAGTTTTTCTCGTATTTGAGAACAATTCTCAATATATGTACCAATTCAGAAACTCTTTTCCGAACCTTATGTCCTTCGTAAGGACCTTTAGTGAAATATAAACTATATGCCAAATATATCTAATTATGAAGATAAGAATATTTGTATCATGATTAAAACATATTTAACTAGGTCTTTAATTAAATATGCTCCCACTATTTTACTCAAAACAAATGACCCTCGACATTTGATTCGGAAAATCTCGTTGAAAATTTTCTAGTGGGAATGAGATCCATATTTCACTTTGTTTTAAGTCAGCGTTGGGCTGATTACACAAAACGTAGTTATTTAGGTAGGAAACTGTTTCCAATTGTATCTCATACAACTCTCATATCCTTTCCGTTGGGAGAATAACACTTATTTTAATCCATCATATGGAATAACCCAACATTTGCTTCTAAAGTCATATAATCATATTATATCTTTCTTTAGTTAAGTTAAACCCAATAAATAGCAATCGGATAAACTGGTTATCTCACCGCAACTTATCAATATTGACAATGCACTTTACGTTGGCAAAACCTACATTAATCGATATTGATCTTGAAGGGTGCTATTCTTTGGAAAGCATAAAACTTAATATAGACACATCTTACTAGTATAGAAAATGCACCTTGCGTTGGCAAGACCTACATCTTCAATATTAGTCTTTATGAGTACTTGAAGGATTTTTAATTAAATTTGATCTCACCGACATGTGTATCTTATACACGCGTTTCACTTTACATGACATTCATGTAAATATGCGTTTAATAATTATATAAAACATACATGGCAAATATAATTAAAACATACATCTCATGCATCACATACATAAAATAAAATAGACTAGGTAGTATGGTTATGACCTCCTAACGCACAAGAATTAAATAAACTACTTTATTACAATTCTTTGACCCTCGAGCAAACTTCTCAAGCTTCTCCATCGGTATCATCATTTGGCGTTGTCTCTTTTGAACTCGAGCAATTACATTATTTAAGTAAATAAATAAATAAATAAATAAAATGCACGACACGCAGGCCGTATTTTAAAATAAACCACGACACGCAGGCCGTATAAATTAACGCACCAACTATCTAAGGTCATAACCATATACCATATATTTAATAAATAAATAAATAAGTAATAATAACATCTTATTATTACTATTATTATTAAATTAATATTACATTGTTATGCCAATAACAACGTTTCAGATTTTTATGGAAACATAAAGTTAGATAAATTTTGTATCTTAACGAACTAGCGCCAAAAAAAAAAAAATTATTCTTTCTGTTTTATTGGCATAACAAACTAATATTATTTCAAAATAATATCGCATCACATGGATATATATCAAATAAAAGTAAAACTGATTCAAATCTTTTAATCTACAATCAAATCTTTTGAATCATAAAAAAAAATTATGCTAAATTTATGCTAAACTTTTAAATCAAATCTTTAACAATTAATCAAAACACTTTTGAATTAATTTAAATCAGAATCAAACCTTTTGATTCATCATCGCTTTAAAAGTACCAAATCAATTTTATTTGATTCAAATCTTTTAATTCTAAATTAAATATTTTGAATCAAATCTTTAATGATTCTATAATCATCAAATATGGTAATTTAATTAATCAAAACTCCTTTTGAATAAACTTTAAATAATTCAAATAATTAATTTTAAAAACAGAATCAAACATTTTGATTCATAATCGCTTTGAAAAACCCAATTAATTAAATTTGATTCAAATCTTGTAATTCTAAATCAAATATTTTAAATCAAATCTTTGACAATTCTCTAATTATCAAATATGGTAATTTATTTATTCAAAACCCTTTTGAATAATATATTTGCAAGAATTGATAATATTATCTTTTAAAACAATTTCAAAAGATATTTCTAAAATTTTGAAACAATTTCAAAATTAAATATATTTGTCAAAATCACTTTGAGTTACCATCTAATTTATGCATCAACATTTGATACGTTTTGCAAACCCTAATTATAATGGCACAACACATGCGCCGTTATGAATCCTAATTGCAATAACATGATCATACCAAATCAAGTACTATGATTTTTATTCTATATGATGATCGAATATTTTAAAACTTCACCAGATTCGGTTCCGAAGCACTTCACCAGATACGGTTCCGAAGTACTTCACCAGATACGGTTCCGAAGTTTCAAATATCAATTATCAAATAAACAAATATCATCTGACTTAATTATTTTATGATAAAAACCAGTATATCACATATACTATTATTGCTTAAGGTTTAAAGTTGTTGCGATGTCGATTTTAATTCCCTTTATTATTTAATTGATTCAAAAATGTTTAAACAAATTTAAACAAATTGTTTAAACAGAAGCAGTTCTAAACAGAAACATGTTTAAACAGAATTGCAATTAAACAATTTAAACAAATCGCGTTTTAAACAATTTTAAACAGAATCGCGATTTAAACAGTTTAAACAGAATCGCAATTTAATCATAAACATGCTTGAATCATGTAAACGCATTCCGACAATAATTATATCACCATATAATTATTGATATGCATTAGAGGTAATTGAATTAAATGATTTAATCACAACCGATGCTCTGATACCACTGAATGGATTTTAAGAGGGGTTTTTCAAAATTTTAATCCTCTTAGCGGAACAATCCCGATGAACGGATCTTGATTAAATCATTAATCACAAATCAAAGAACACAAAACCACAAGTTTATGTGTTTACCTCTTGAAGTGCAGAACCTTTGAAGTAGAAACTGTTTCTGATCACGAGCAAAGCAAAGTAGCGATGCATCTACTCAGTCCACACGAACAGAACTTCTCCGATGATCGGTGCTAGCCAATTCCACCAGAGATTCAGAGAGAATAGGGTTTAGAGAGTGGCGGCTAGGTTTCACTTTGTGAATTAGGTTAAAGCTTACAAAACTTCATCACAAGGGTTCTATTTATAGAACCACTTGTGTGGTCATCAAACCAAGCACTGCACCGTACCTTACGGTGGACCGCATTTCTCTATTTTCATAAATTAAATAATAAGTCATACTTAATTATTTAATTACTAATAAGTCCTACTTATTATTTTATAAATAAGTCTTACTTATTTATTTCTCTCATCTATCTGTTCTTTGTGTGTGACCCTATAGGTTCTCGTAACGTTGGCAATAATATTAAATCACATATTTAATATTATAAACAGTGAGCGGTATCTAGCAACACATCACTGCTACCCAAGTGACGAGAATGTCATGTGATCTGACGAAACCTTTCCGTGATAACGATCTTGTGTATAATTACCCCTTTGCCCTTATATCTATATTGAACACAAGGCATAGATCGTGTCACCCTTGTATGGTTCAATATCTTATTTCTTGATCCCAGAATATACTGAACAACAAATAAGCTCAATATCTCATATTGACTTAGTTCGGCGTGGCCACGCATTTTATCAGTCATATTCCATCAAGAGGCCTACAGATATTGCTCCTGTTATGTAGGAGGAGCAAATTCCATCTAGGTCACTCATGTCTCTCAGCATGATTTGTAGAGTACCCATCAACCGACTTTATAGTCATCCTGTTACGGACAATGTTTGAACGGCAACTAAGTATTCTACTCCACATCTAGGGTCCATAGTGGTTTCAGGTCGAAGGGTGGTATACACCATTATCATTATGAGAATAACTTATGACACTTTTCATAACATACAATGTAGCATTCTCATGGCGGGTCAATCCAATATAAATATTACTCCTAATATTTATATCTATGTGAAGACTTGATATCTCATATCCATGACTCGTGAGATGAAGTCATCGGTCTACTCACATAATAGTCTCTATGTTTTACTGTTATCCCACATCACAGTAAAACTTGACTATGGATACTTTAAGAATAGTGTCATTATGTTTAATGGAGTCTCACTATTAAGTCACACTTAATGTTCCATTAATTAGACTAGCTATTCTAGGGACTTTATTAGTTTGAAACAAACATAATAAAGAAATGCCTTATTATATATATTAAATATATATAAATCAAAGTCATCATACAAAAGACGATTCTATCAAAATAGATTGGCTTTTAGGGCTTACTCCAACAGAAGTATCCTCCCTAACTTGTGATGATGAAGCGTCAAGCTAATGACGAGAAAGAAGCGCTTCATGGGAGGCAACCCATGAGTTTACGGTCTTTTCTTCCCTTTCACTCTTATGCTGCTCTATCTCTACTTTTACCTTCTACTACTTTACTTTTGTTGGTTTGTAATAATAATTTGATGTTGCTTGGATTTGACTGGATTGTACTATTTTAACTTTGAATTTGAACTTTGTCTTGTTTGATTGTGGAATGGTTTTTACCTTTAGAATTTGTTTCGATATTTTGGCATGTTCCTTCTAATTACTTGAGTATCAATTGCTTGATTGTCTCCGTGTGTTATTTGTGAAACTTGCAGTGCAATAGCTTGTTGCACTCATGTGATCAAGAGGCAAAGGAAAGGAACACACACTTTTTGACCGGTTCTTTGATTCGACCCAACCGAGAGGTATTGAGCCAAACACTCCTTTTTCCTTCTATGTGTGATATCCACTCATGTATTGTCTCTCGATTTTGCTTGTCGTCTTTTTATTTGATTGGTACTTTTGTAGCACACACGAGGCATGTTCCTTGGTCCCTTTGAGCCTTTCTATCCACCCTTACATATAATTATCCTTTGCTTAACCAATTTGAGCTGAAAAAGAAAATGTTATTTTTGCACAACCTTAAGAAACTTTTTGATGAGAAAAAAAGGAATGACTTTCTTGGAGGTTAGGCACCTAATTAGTGGTTGATGCGCATTGCTCACCACTAAGTTTAGGGTTGCTCTTTGGAATTAGCAACAGATAAAGTTTGGGGTGAGGGTACTAGAGAACTTACAAAAAGTTTTGATTTGAAAAATTGAGAAAAATTTCAAAAGTTGCAAGGCTTTAGTCATTATGAAAGAAAAGAAAAGGTAAGATTGAAAAAAAAAAAAAAGAGAAATGAATGTTGCAAAAGAGAAAAGAAATGCAAAAAGAAGTGATAGCATTGAGTTACAAAAAGAATTAACTTTACTTGTTGATTTGAAAAAATTCTCTAGTCCACTATAGTTCAAAAGAAGAAGGGGTTTGGTTTATGAATTTGTGACCTTAGGGAGATCTAACTCCAAGTTTTTCTACTACTTATCCCAAAATGTCACCATCCACCCTAGCCAAGCCACGTTATAACCCTAAAAGACCTCTAAAGTGTGTGCACGAAGTGAACCGGATGAATTCTTAGACTACTTGCAAAATTATTGTTGACTTGCATTGATGTGTTGATTTGAGTGAATTGCCAAAACTGAAGAGTGTATGTGAGTAGTGTGATGGGATCTTAGAGCCTTGGTTGAAAAGTGTGAATTACTTGAAAATGTCTTGCGGGAACGATTGTGCAATTGAGCATTGTTTGCAGGTGGATCATTGATCATCAGGTGATTCTCACGTATGTATGATTCGAGTGAATTTAAGGAAAATGCCAAGGTCTTGACACAAAAGCTTGAGGTAAAAGTTGTTTCCTTGAGGACAAGGAAAGGTTTAAGTTTGGGGTTGTGATGACGGATCGTCACACTCTCTAATCCATGCCTATTTTAGCAACATTAAATGCATTTTAGTAGGTTTTAAGCAATAAATGTAAGAGAAATCTAATCATAAGCTTGATTACTTGTTTTGCAAGAAAACAGGAAAAATTGCAGGAAATTGCTGATTTTCACTACGCTGGGGGCGTAGCCCATCACGCGCCGCGTGATGGAGATCACAGGGAGCCAAGTTTTCACTTTGATCACGCGCGGCGTGATACCTGACCACGCACGGCGTGAAGAGAAGAGGAACAACTACGCCGGGGGCGTGGAGCTATCACGCGCGGCGTGAAGATGGCAGAGCTGAAGATCAGAGACCTCAGATTGGATCACCCGCCGCGTGATACCGTTACATGTGCGGCGTCGTTGAAGAAAGTGCAACCGCGCGCGGCGTGGTTGCGTTCATTATATAAGGATTCTGCATTTTTCTGTTAAGTGGTTGGAAAATTCTGCAATATTCATCTATTCTCTGATTTTGGAAGCATCAAGATCCAGATCAAGGACTCCATAGGATAGCTCCGAGCACCTCAATAGCATGGATTCTCAAGCCATGAAGTTGAAGCGAGGACGCGAATGAAGCAACATGAGGAGCTAAGCTTCTTTTGGAGGTAGGATCTAGGATAGTCGGGATGGTGGAGGTGAGGCGGGGAGAGGGTGGTTTAGAGAGGGTGTTTCGAGACAGGTGGGAGATGGGTCAGACACCTTTTTCTGGACTAATCCCTGGGTGGATGGTACTTCGTTGCGGGAGCGGTATGGGCGGCTGTTTGATCTGGCAGAAAACAAATCGGCTTCAGTGGCTGAGATGTTTATGCGTGGGTGGGAGGTTGGAGGGGAGGCGTGGGAGTGGCGGCGTCGTTTGTGGGCGTGGGAGGAGGAGTTGTTGGGGGAGTGTCAGGCTTATCTACTCACCATCTCTTTGCAGGATCATGTTTCAGATAGGTGGCAGTGGCGGGTTGACTTGGATGACGGTTACACGGTTCGTGGTGCTTATCAGCTTTTGACGACTCAGGATACAGTTACTTTGGATGCTGCGTCAGGACTTATCTGGCACCGCCAGGTTCCTTTGAAGGTTTCCATATGTGCATGGCGACTCTTGCGGGACAGGTTACCTACAAAAGCAAACCTGGTTATTCGAGGGGTTTTATCTACGGAGGCTCATCTCTGTGTCTCTGGTTGTGGAGAGGTTGAGTTGGCTCAGCACTTGTTTCTCTATTGCAGCTCTTTTGGTCCCCTGTGGTCCCTTGTCAGCTCCTGGATTGGGTCTTCTTTGGTGACTGCTCAGACTCTTCCAGAACACTTCGTTCAGTTTACGGATTCAGCAGGTGGTTCTAGAGCTCGACGTTCTTTCATGCAGCTCGTATGGCTGGCTTGTGTTTGAGTTGTGTGGACCGAAAGAAATCATCGATTGTTTACAGGCTCAGCGAACTCGGTGCATCATATGTTGGACAAGATCAAGACGTTCTCTTTTCGGTGGTTGAAAGCGACGAGTAGCACTTTAGCTTTGAACTGCCACAGTTGGTGGTCTAGTCCTTTGCTTTGCTTGGGCTTTGTATAGTTTCTTTTGGTTCCTGTATCTTGGACTTTATTTGTAACCTTGTTTAGTCTTATTGGTACGTCTTGTGCTAAAAGACTATTATTTATATATATATATATATATATATATATATATATATATATATATATATATATATATATATATCCCATTTTGGCTTGTTCAAAAAAAAAAAAAATTTCAAAATTAGGTCGATAATAGTTTGAAAAGTCGGATAACAACAAATTCTCCCAAATCCCATATTTCCAGCTAATTCAACTAATGATAAATCGTATTAACCTCAACAAAAGTATTATCCATAATGCCCGATAAAATTGATGATCCAACTGTCGTCTTCTCACAAGAACAAGCCATCAAACTCAGTTCTATCCGGTACATCCATATTCAAGAGGCAATAATTGAATTTAATGATACATGTTTAGGCACCAAAAAAAGAGAGCCAATTGCATCATATATGCTTTCTACAACTAGATGATCTAGATCACCCACTTTCACTTACAACGCCGCAACAATCAACATATTCTTGCAAAATGGACGGATTGGATTTGTCTGGTAATGGACCAATTGGATGATGAATAAATGGACTCGATTGTCACATTTACTTATTAGAGTACATTCTAAGGGTGCGTTTGATCTGCTAAAAAATAAGGGACTGGACAGGACAACTCCTGTTGTACTGTGTTTGATTTTAAAACTGTTCCTGGTACTGGACAAACTGGGGGCCAAGAGACAGGACAAAACTTGAAATTCTTGTCCCCCACAGAACCACGGGACAACTTTTTGTCCTCAGCACAAGTTGTCTAAAATACCAAAATAACCTTTTGTCCACCAAACATCGTACAACACAAAGTTTGTTCAATACCTTAAACGTTTGTCTTGTGATGTTCTGTCTTGTACTGTCATGTACTGTTTTGTCCAGTATTTATATTTTGCAGATCAAACGGACCCTAAGATTATAAGAAAAAATAATCTTTAACTATTTATCTAATCCCATAAAAATTGAACAATGACAAAATTAAAAAGAGGAGTAAAAAAATTAGAATGAAGATCCCAATTTCATCCCTCACAATTTTTTTTAGTCTAATTTTGTCCATAAGAACAAATAATACTGATATCGTTAAACTTATCGACAGGTAAACAAACTTTAGATTAGACACGAATGATGAGATCGCAAACATAAACATAGACTCCGTATAACATTAACATCCACTAAAATCGAAGTTAGTTAGAGTCAGCCATATACAAACTTTTATAGCTTCGTATTGTGTCTCATAGAGTGGACGCTAAGTAGCGTTTGCTCAACGCAAGTTCTTAGCATCCAGAAATGGAGCTTCAGCCACAACATTGGCTTTACTCCGACACTAAAAACTACTAGAGTTTGTTAGCGTCCATTTTTGGTTGACGCTCCACAATAGTTCTGTTGTAGTTAGTCCTTGATTCATTATAGTAGAGAGATTAATTTGTTTCAAATATAAAAATAGTAAGGACCACTTTGATATTATTTTTTGTCAAAGATTAAATTAAAGTGAAAGAAAATTGTGAACGATCAAATTGGAATATTCACTCAAAAGTTTAGGTTAGTCGTGTCTCTAAAACTCGTCAGCGTCGAAATAAACTCAAAAATTTAGAGAGTATTTACCGAATTACTATACCTTTAACAAAGTCTTTGTATGTACATTGAGATTCAAATTCATGTTCTTATAAAATCTAAATTGAATCTTTACCAAATAAACCAACATAAATTGAAAAAGAAAAAAAAAAGGTTTTATCCTCATCCTTTTGTTCACTATTATTATTGATTCAAACATAGACAACCAGAATTTAGGAGGAGGGGTATGTAATAAGAGTTTAATTGATATGCATTGACAGTGTAAAATAGTATTACACCATTGTCTAATAAACAACTATCATTTTGTCAGGTCATATCAAGAAAGTGGGGTGAAGTGGAGTGATGTGGTGAAAAACATGGTTGATATTGATTGATAGTGTAAAATTATTTTATACCGTCGGTGCATATCAATTAAATCCACGTAATAATGCTAACACTCAAATAAAAATCCAAAGTGTTAATTGTTTTTTCATTTTACACGCTTTCTAATGTGCTATCATCACAAAGAACTAAAAAGAAACTTCTATATTTAGGGTTGGATGATAACAAATTTAGCATATAAGTGAAGATATGAAAAGAGGAATCGGGACAGTAAGGATAGAGCACTTTGTATTTTGGGTAATCTATTTAAAACCAAGCTTATTGGCCAACCTAATTTTTTTAGTGGAACATCCTAATTACGATAACAAATATTAGAAAACAAACTAGATTTTGCAAAAGCAAATGTAGTGCTTTCTTATTCATTAATTTTGTCCACAAGTTATGTGTCCTTTTTTATTTTGTAGGGATGAAAATAGTACTGGTTTCGATTATTTGGAGTCCTATATAAATATTAAAATTGAGTTTATGATAAAAAAAAATGCACAATTTTTTTAAAAAGAATCATCTTCTATTTAAATTATAAATATGCAAAACAAAACAAAAAATAGCAATGTTGAGATTTAAACCAAGAACCTTACATATACAAACATCGTAGTCTAATATTAATATATTTATGCACATTTGATATTTAATAAAAATTAACAATATATAATTATTATTGTAGGATCTCAAAATTTTGAGGATCCAAAATTCACCGAAAATTTAGACGCCTAATGTTGTTACACACCCGACACATTGGGCCGAGTCTGGTTGGGATTAATAGAAAACCCAAATTTAGATCATATTGTAAAATCTATTTATAATGATGTAAAGTTATTGGCGAGATGTAGAGTTATTCGTGGAATTCATTTTAAAAATTATACATAAATAATGTATACACATAGGACCCATTTAAATATCCAAAAATAAAAAGCTCCATTGTGATTGTGAATCTTCCTCCGTTTTACAAGTAAACCATGATGCTCAACCAACGATAAATTGATACAAGTGGTGAGGCTTTTGGTCTCATTAAATATATGGTCAAAAGTTCGATTATAGAAACCAAAAATTAATCACTACTAACGACGGTGGAAACTTCATATTATAGAAACTAAAAAATAAATAAAACCTCGTGCTCAAAATCATTAACACTTTTCACGTCCCTTCCAAATTCAGATGGTGTGGAGACACACAACAATACTGAAACAGTTGCACACAACTCACAATCAGTGCCGCATTGTAGATGTTCACGTTAAATGTACTAACTAATGTTATGAAAATCACACAAAATTATTATTTTTTATTTTACATTTATGATAATGTAGAAATATAACAATAATTAATAGGAGTTTCATCCATACATACATTGATAAATTGAAATATTTTGGAACATTTTGAAACCATACTATTGATGATTTCTATGAATTGAAGAGTGAAAAAAAAAATTCATTTCATAAGAGGAAAATATATTTATTAATTTTTTACATTTTATCGTAAAAAAAAAATCAATATTCACTATTGACTTAATATGAGTAGTAAAAATTTAGTAGAAAGTTACAATTTTAATTCATGACACTTTTAGTAAATAATATTTAATTAATATTATTATTTTTTAAACGATAGGATTTTTTTTTTTTCAACACAAGAAAGAATTCATAATATTATACTTGAATCCACCCCATCGCCTTATCAAGTCAAAATAGAGCTATGATCCAACTTATTGGGGGAGTCAAGAGAACACTAGCTAAGAGCAACAAATTGATTATGGGTCATGACTATATCAACAAAAAAACAAAAATAATGTAACATCTTTACTCAAATCTTTAAAACATGCAATAAGTCACCTCTTATATATCTATCTTTCATTGTAGATGCAAAACTAATCTTTTACACTTGAATTTCAACGGTAGTTAGCTGGCAAAGGACCCTCTTTGCTTGCCTAATAAGGTCCATTAGACGATTATGATCATGTACACATAAATACAAAAGTGTGACCTAATTGATAAGATCCATTCAATTGTGATTGATTTCCATCTTTATATTGTTCTTACTTAGCTTATTACTACATCATAATGGACCCGGATTGGGTGCAGTCAGCACCCTTGACTGCATGTGCAGTCAGTGAATTTAAAACCATTGGATCCAGATCTGACGGCTTATATTTAAAAATTAGAATTGTTATATTTAAACTGCATTTAAATCTGAACCGTTTGATTTCAATCAGACGACTGTGATGCACTGACTGCATCACAGTGACTTCACTGTATCCAAGTCCATCATAATACACGCATTATTTATTTATATGCTCATTGTTAGACACAAATTGAAATTCCTCAAAAGGTGGAAAATGACAAATTGCACACTACATGAACAAAAAAAGTCATACATATAGGGTGTACAACTTTGACTAATGAGTTATTAATTAGTGTAAGTTTTCAATAGACCTTATCAAAATTAAGCCATATTCTTGAGCTACTTTTTTTCATAACGTTTTTGAGTTTGGTTTTGTTTTAAAAAAAATACAAATGACATTCATAAACATCGCATTAGCAAAAACAATCTCAATTAGGTTGGTAAATATGCAATCACATGCACTACTAATCATGTTGAACACATTGATTCTGTTTTTATTGAGTTGTATAATAACTAGTCCAAAGGTAAGATAAAACAAGTTTTACACTTCATACAGTAAAATATATTCGCATCAGAACATATCCAAATAAGAGGAGTACAAGAAGTACTAAGAACCCCAAAGAAAAGAGATACAAGAATATAAGAGGGAAAGAAAAAGAAGTTCATCAAAAAAGTGAGCAAAAAGCAGACTCATCGCCCTTCAAGTCCACCAAATTAAGGTTCACCACCGGGGCCAGCTCTGAGCAAGGGCAAGGCGGGCCCCTCGGCACAGGGCCTCAAAAGTCAAAAGGTTGCACCTCCAATTCATATAAAGAGGAGAAGTGACAAGAATTTTTGCCAAATAGTACCACTTTCAAGAAAAAAGTTTCATCCTATCAATATCAATCATATTTTCAGCAAATGATGTTCCCCCAACAAAGAGTACCATATGATTTGTTGTAAGGGGGTTTGTCTCGTTGTTAAAAAGTTGGTTCATATGTGTAGATTCAATTGTTTACGGCGTAATGATTTGGTTAACATATAACTTTAAATAGCTAGCGCTCTTAGAGTCTTGAAATCTACTCTAACCCTAATGAGTTTCGGGGATGCAACTTATCTAAAATATATTTTCATCATTTATATTCAAGGTAAATTTCACATGAACAAACTGTGCCGTTATCTTTTTTTTATAACAAAAACAATTCTCTTAAAAACTACATTTATTATTGATCTAAGAGAGACACAATATTATTATATATTACCCTTTAAACTCATTAAAAAAAAATTGTTTGTGGAACGACCTAACTGAAATGAAATATGAAAATCCTTGCATCTGTTTCTGCAATGGCTAGGAAAGTATGTGTCCACCATTACTATATCCAACCATTGTTTTTATTTAAAAGAAGGATATGATTTCCAAATCTCCATGTTTGCTGTTGAACCTGCAATTGACGTATACATCAAGAGCAAGCATGCGCAGGTGTTTACCACTCACTAATTAATTATATACACATGTAAGAAAATAGAAATTATCAAAGCTTCTCTAATAATGGACCCTACGAATCAGAAATTAAGGAAAATAAAGTTAATATCACCACACCTAAAAGCAGTGATCTCAAATCTAATATTTGTGGTCCAAATTATAGCAAAATTAAGTTTGCCATATATTTTTATGGGTCATGCTAACTAGTGTCCCCGGGGCACTAGTTAAGGATACAAAAAAAAACAATTTTTGCATTGAAAATGACACTTTTTTTACTTTACAAACATTGACTATACAAGTTTCAATGTAATTTTACTATAGTTAGTATCCTTAACTAGTGCCCCGGGGGCACTAGTTAGCATTTTCCTATTTTTATAAAAGGTAATAACAGTGATAAACACTACTATGAAATATTAGCCATATTTTTTGGGTAACTCAAATATCATCTGTGTGCAACTGCAGAGACTAATTCCTAGAGTTTTGTGAGACTCAAATGGACAGCAAACTGAGTTTAACATTGTTACATGCTCAAACCAGATATCATCCATCTAAGAGTATATACTATATTTCATTACCATTAATCATTGATTAAGTCATAAAATTGTTAAAGTGGAAACTAAATAATTAGACTCAAATGATTGGAACAATAATTTGTAAAATTTTTTAGTCGAACTTCAAATTATCAGAACTCTTGTCTTCATAATCAATTGGTTAAGACAATTTTCTCTAATTAAATCGATAAAAATGAATGTCTCGATATTTATTTTCAACCCCCTAAATTTTTATCATTAAAAAGTGACAAGGTTCCATGAATATTGAATGAATCAAATATTGATAAAATAAAAGTGATAAGTGAAACCAAATATTGAAACAGCTAGCACAAGTAAAAATAAAACATTTGACTTATGGTACAAGTAAAAAACACCATAGAGAAATAAGAACAAGGGAAACCAATGAATGTGTAGAATGTGACAATCAGCATTGACTAATAAACAGTGTCATTGTCTCCTTCACCGCTTCTTATTTTACGTCATCAACAATTTGTTCCATAAAATGCATAGTAGGAGTACTCTTCAATAAACATAAATAAAAATGCATACACTAATTGAAATTTGGTCACGACGTTGATGTTTAGAAATTAATGATATGAGTGGGATCTGACTATTATCATGTGAAATTTAGAGGGAGAAATTATTAGGTAAAACGTGGCAGTAGCATATGTATGATAATAGCTGAATTAATTTGATGTTAGAAAGAGTTAGGGATTAATATCATTTTTTTATTGAAAAGAGACGTTTGTTAGTGACCCATTAGAGAAAACAGAGGAAATGAAGTTGATTGTTAGATTTATGGTGTTGCTGTTGATAAGTCATTACATAAAAGAAGCAATAAGAGCAATTCCATTTCACTGCCAAACTTAATGAATCATACTATTTATCATCATAAAACAATAATTAAAGTTTTGATTTGAGGGCCTACCTATTAACTAGAACATTGTGCGGTGCACGGGTCTAATTAGTTTAATATGTCACAAAAAAAATTGTAATATTAAAAGGTATTTTAAAAAAAACTTTATTGTAAGCAAATGATACGAGCTCGACTCCCACTGTAGATAAATTAATTTTTTTTTAATATAAAACTGCAATAAAAAGAGATGGAAAATGAGAGGAAAAAAGATAGGTTTAGGATTATCGTATCGAAATAAGCTTAGAATATATAAGAGAATAATAAATGCATTTAATATTAGATTAACATATTAGGATGGCAAAATTACATTGCAGGTCCTTTATTTTATTTTTTTGTAACACTTTGATTTTTTATCTTATTTTTGCAACATTTTGGTCCTTTATATTTTATTGGCACCTTTATCTTTTTTATTTGTAACGCTTTAGTCATTTTTTTGTAACATTTTGGTCCTTATCTTATTTATTTATAAAAAATAAAGGACCTAAATGTTACAAATAAAAAATAATAAAGGACCATAATGTTAAAAAAAAAAGATAAAGGACCAAAGTGTTACAAAAAATAGATAAAGGACCAAAGTGTTAAAAAAAAATAAATGATACCATTATATTTGATGAAAATAAATTAATTTTTATTTTTATTTTTGTTATTATCAATTTAGCATACCATTATATAATAGAACAATTTAATCATAGACAGTTTTCTAGCTCAGTTGGTTACGGAGAGTGTCTCAAATCAGGATCACAAAATTTTCAGTATAGTTCAATAATGCTAAATAGGCATGGCAATGGGTACCCGCGGGTACGGTTTTTACCTTCCCCGTTCCCCATACCCGAATCATTGATAAATACCTGTTCCCCGCCCATTACCCGACGGGGATGAAAAATTGAACTCAAACCCCGTCCCAAATGGGTTCGGGTATCCCCGAACCTTGCCCTGTCCTGCTGAACCTTACCCGAACCCAAAATTTTCCCGAACGCTGACATACATACAATACAAAAAATTTCAAATAATAAAGTACAAACCAAAATTATCAAAACCATAAATGAAACATAGCAATATAAGATGTGTAGAACTTGAAAAGTTTGGAATGGAATTGAGAGAGAAGGAATCATTACTGCTTGTTGGGAAGTGAAATTATTGGAAGTGAGAAAGAGAATTAGGTGGAGGTGGAAGTGGCAAAGACATGAAGTAGGAATTGGGAAGCGAGAAGATGAGTTATATGATTTGTGACATTATAAATAAATAGGGGTAATATAGTAATTTTATATAAACGGGCGGGTTCGGGGACGGGTTCGGGGTGGGTACCAATATCTCCGTTACCCGCCCCATCCCCATGTTTTGTAATCGGGGAAAACCCAAACCCAGTCAAATCGGTTTTTCCCGTCAAACTCAGGGTGGGTTCGGGCGGGTACTCGCGGGTACGGGTTCTGTTGCCATGCCTAATGCTAAACGCAATTTTACAAGTAAATTTGATATTATGCATTTACCTAAAAGTTTAAGACATTATATTTATAAATCTTCATTCTTATTTATATGTCCAACCTTTATTTTATTAAATAATAAACTTTTAACTTCAATATAATTCGAATATGTTATTATAAACGAAATAAATTTCTTCACAATTATATATTATGTATAGTATTTCTTTGGTAGACATGAAAAAGATGAGTACCATTTCTTATAAAAAAAGAAAAGAAAAGATGAGTACCATTAAACAAGACAAAATTAATTTAAAAATAATTAAATATAAAAATTTATGCCATATTATAAATTAAAAGGGTTCACCTTTCTTGTGTCACTATCCCCTTGCACCCGAAACATCATGCGAAGGGTCATTTTTCTCTGCTCAACTCTCCCTATCACTTTCCATCTGTGACAAAATATTGTGCTAATTAACAGTTGCATTCCTTGCAACAAAAGCTCTTAAATTTCACAAGTTGCAAAATAATGATTTCTGATTAGGACACAACTAGTAGCTAGAGTTCCCTGGAAACCAATGAATGCTAGCTGTAAATTTAGAATCCGGATTGAATTGTAGTTCAAATTGATGAAGTTCGGTTCGATCCCCCACAATTGCGATCAGGAGAGGTTGAAACCACCTGATGCCAGAACTGACCCCCGAATCAAATTAAACTGATGATGAAAGCAAAAATTGATGAAGTTTTGCAGTCAAATTAGATTTAAATGTCGGAAAGTTTTGACTTAAAACAAACATTTTATTTATTTATTTAAATTACTTTAAGTCTGGATTATCCAATTTTAATCAAATTTAATCTGACTACATGACCGTGACGGCATAGTATTCGGCTCACTGTACCGTCTAATCTGATTCAGGGATCAGTTATGACATCAAATGGTTTCACCCCCTCTCAATCGCAGTTGCGGGAGCGAACCGTAGTCCTCCCTACCAAGTTCAGCGTCAATCACCACTGAATCAACTAAAGATTGATTTGATGCTAGCTTGTTTTGTCATAAATTAATATAAAAAAAGTATTATATTTTAAAAATAAAAGAATTAAGCGTAATGCCGCAGATCAAAATTCAAGACGTTGCATTATGATAATAGTGATTAATCTTTATCGAAAATTTTATGTGATGATAATTTTTTTTATATCAACCGAATTCTTTTCAAACGTAAGATTCAGAAACAAACTCTAACCATTTAATTTAAGAGTCTCAAATTCATTATCACTTAGAACCAATTCATTTTCACTAAAACTTTACTAATTTCACACACAAGCTCTAATAGATATTTCCATTCAAATTATATTTATCAAATTTTGGATTGTCACGTAGTTTAGGTACTTTTGGAAGATTATGCCATGTGGACACTTAAATCTCCACCGTTCATTTCACTCACCATTCCTCTATTTATTCAATATCACTCTCACTCTCCCTCTTAATATGTCTTAGTGTCACAACTTTTTGTTCTTCCTTAACATTCCTCTGCCTTTGCCAAAGTACACTACCCTCCCCTGCATTTCGCCACAACTTCACATTCTTCTTTCAATTCAACTATGTCTTCCTTAGAGTTAGAACTCTCTAAAGAGGTCAGTACAAAGAGAAAAAAATATTTTTAAACATTCTTAAAAAATGTTTTTGTCACACTTTGTTGTGTTGATCACTAAATGTATCTTTTGAGCATGCATATAAGTCTCATAAAAAATGAATATTAAAAATGTAATTTTTTTTTTTTTTTGAAAATTCTTTGCAGAACAAGTTCATGGAAGAATCAGAATCAGAATCAGAAGAATTGACTCTTGATGGAAGTGTTGATTTCAATGGCCGTCCTGCAATCAGAGCTAAATCTGGAAGATGGGGAGCTGGAATCATCATTCTCTGTAAGCTCCATAAACATAAATTTATTGTGCTTCTTTTTTTAGGATATTTTTGTTATATATATTAATGGAATTTAGTAATGTTGGTTAAAGTGCGATACATCGACTATGAATATGTTCAATGTTTGATATACAAGAGAAGTGACCCATATTCACAACTTATAAGATTTTGAGCGAAGATGTGGTGTCCGATCTCTTGTTGATCTTGGATCAATGGCTTGCAGTTGTTCTGGGCACTTTACACTATCCGACAAGTAATGCATACTCTCTCTAGTCTCTTAGGTATAAGACATTTTTTTATGTATCTAGTCCAAATTTAGGCCAAATACATAACTTTTTTTTATTATTTTTAAGAGTGTATATATTAAACTTTTTATTGGTGAAAATAAAAAATAAAAAAAACATTAATTTTAAAATATCAAAATTCAGCTTTGTTCCATAAAATGTAAATGATACATTATAGCACATATTCCACTTTTTATCAAGAAAAATTGAATCTAAAGAGAAGTGACCCATATTCACAACTTATAAGATTTTGAGCGAAGATGTGGTGTCTGATCTCTTGTTGATCTTGGATCAATGGCTTGCAGTTGTTCTGGGCACTTTGCACTATCCGATAAGTAATGCATACTCTCTCTAGTCTCTTAAGTATAAGACATTTTTTTTATGTATCTAGTCCAAATTTAGGCCAAATACATAACTTTTTTTGGTTATTTTTAAGAGTGTATATATTAAACTTTTTATTGGTGAAAGTAAAAAATAAAAATAAAAAACATTAATTTTAAAATATCAATAACACATTAATAGATTTTATATAAATAATATATATCATATAAACTTTCAATTTTAATAGTAAATTTCATAATAAAATTGTATCTAAAGTGTTATTGCTCAATATAATATTATCAAGATATTACAGCGGTGTAATTTAATCCTGATTCATATAATATAAAAGAATTATATTGCTCTTTGGTTTTTTAATTAAATTTCAAAATTCAGCTTTGTTCCATAAAATGTAAATGATACATTATAGCACATATTCCACTTTTTATCAAGAAAAGTTGAATCTTCATCACTACGATATACACAAAGTACTATAAACTGAAAAATCTTGTTCTATAAGCCTATTGATTCCCGGAAAATTTGAGGAAAAAGTTCACATGCAAATACATTTATGAATATATGATGATGCGTATACGTATAATTTATGATAGCTAAGACCTTGGTGTTAGTGTCGTAGAAGTTTGAGAAACCTTGTTAGTTAAAAACAAAAAAGGTTGATTATAATAAATTCATGAATGACTTGGTTCGGTTGTTGTGTTGTTTTTAGATAGCTTATCACTTAATTATGAGAAGGAGTAGTAGTATTATAGTATATTGAAGTTGCTTTATTTAGGTCTTGAAAACAAGCACATTTTCTAGCTTATCATAGATAAAAGGAAAAAACGACAAGTTTAGGAACGTTGTCCATTTGGTAACAAAAAGTCCAATGTAACAAAAAAATTTGTCAACTTTGTTGCATGCAAATGCAATCAAGCTTGGGAGTGGGAGGATGTGTATGCCAGTGCCTGCCAGCTAGCTCTACTTTCTCCACCGATTTCACATGCTTAAACTTGTTTGCTTGTCACTTAGCCTCAGCTTAGTAAAAAATAAAGGATATTTGATAAGCCGTCTTATAGCGCTTATAGCGAATAAGCTAGTTATTTGAATTTATAGTATTTTGTAAAATTAGTAGTTGAACTAATTTAATTAATATTTTAATTTTTTTTATGAGTAAAATTGGAAGAAAAACTGATAAGCAATAAGTTATTTGAAATAGAGTTCGAAAAATAAGCTATAAACTACTAAAATAAGTTATAAACTCAAAATGAAAAAGTAGTTACCAAACAGAGTTTTTAGCTTATAAGCTATAAGCTAGCTTATTTACCTTCCCAAACATAATTTTTTTTGGAGAGCATTAGATACTCTCTCCGTCTCAATTTATTAAAAACAAAAATAAATAAAAAAACTAATCTTTTTTTCTTAAATTATAAGTAAAAAATCTAATTTTTACTACCATCAATTTTTTTTATAAAAAAAGTTGACTTTTTAGGTTAGTTGAATAAATAATATAACTAGTCTATATTATAGGCAAAATCCATCTGTTATTCAATAAATTTAAAAAATTAGTTGTTTCTTATAATAAGTACTAAAGTAAATACTATTTTTAAAATTTCTATACCAAAAAAAAATAAATACTATTTTTAAAATTTACTTTTACTTATTCTATAAAATTAAATGTTAAGATTTATTTTATTTTGTTTTGTTTTAATTTCTTAATAAGTGTATATTAGAAAAACAAAATTAAAGATTTTTTTTACAACAACAAACCTAACTCTTTAACTTGTGTGATCAATTATTCAAAAATTTAATTTTTAGAACTATATACACATGTTAGCATGAGTCATAGTTATTATAATACTAAACAAAAAATTATACAATAAGTGATTTATATTATTTATTTATTTATAACATTCGAGTCTTTTTTTTTTTTCATTTAGATTTTTTATCTTTTATAACACACACATATAAAAAAAAGTTTTATTTTTTATTTTACATGCATATAATTTATTTTTATTAAATGTTGGATAAACCTTCAAATTGTCAAGACACGATATATTGTGTGTTTATATAATTTGATTTATGGTCTAGGAAGAAAATTTAATTATAAAGAGAAAAGTGAAAAGAGTTTGTGACGAATGTGTGTGGTAACTTAATTAGAAAAGACAAAATGCGGAATGAAGCATGCAAATCAGGGAAAATACTTTCATGACACGTAATTACTGATAAGATTTTGCACTATATGTGTGTGGGTGACATGTGTTATTAATTATGGACACAATAGACATGTAACCAATCTTCTAATATTCATAATTAAATCCCAAAATTAAAGTGTTAAGTTTTTATATTTATAGTATATTTACATGCCCTTAAAAAGGACCCTGATAGATAAGTTATAAGTATATATGATACTTTTTCTTTTACAAGAGATTTTAATTTTTTATATAACTAGCTACCTAGTTATTGAGGGTTAGTTGATTAATGCACGGTGCATGCTATATGGTTCGTTTGTATGTAAAATTGGTATAGATCACAATCATACAATCCTCTTTAGGTTATATATATAATAAGTCGTGTAAGTTAGTGTAGTTCTGAGAATTGAGATATAAAGAATGTGAACAAAGTGATGTGATATGCTTCCATACAAGTGTATAATGCGTGATTCTTTCAACAAAATTTGTTGCAAAATAAAATATCTTTTCTTATTTGCAAAACAATAAAATAAAATATCTTTTAGGTAATTTAGGGGGTGTATTGGATTAAGATTTCACAAGACAATTTTAGCAAAAAAATTCTTGAAGATTTTAAAAGACTTTGTGAGATTGTATGTATTTTATGAGATTTTATAAGACTTTTTTGAATGACTTTTTCAATCAAGATTCTTAACACAAGAATTTGTTAGACTTTATGACACAAACTTTTGAGATTTTGAAGTACTTTATAGACTTTTAAGATTTAAATGAGTCAATAAATTCGATATAAATTCCTTCTAAAATAATAATGAATCAATCAATGAAAATTAATTTTTCCTTAAAAAAATCAACAATCATTAATATAATTAAAAAAAATCAATGAATAAAATTCTACCCAAAAAAATCAATGAATAAACAAAAAAACAATTTATACAAAATTGTGTATAAATTGCCGTAAAAAGTATGAAAATAAATAAATAATGTGTTTAGGCAGTTGCCGTAAAAAGTATGAAAAGCTAAAACAAAATGACAAAATTTGTTTGTGGTTAAAATTTTATTTATACATTTGTGGTTAAAAAAAAAATGATGAACAAGATTCTGTTGCTATTGTTGAAACATGTTGTTGTTGTATATATTTTTAATGTCTATATCCTATAATGAATCGTGACACTATCTAGGTAGGGAGAAAATATAAGCGATTATAAAAAACATGAGATAATCAGGAAACATGAAATAGAAACATGAGGAAAGGTGAAAGAAATAAAAAAAAAATGAGAATCCATCAAAATCTCATGATATGAGGAAAAACTTTTTGTAGCTCAAAATTCACTAAAAAGTCCATCAAAATCCATTCAAATCCTATTTTTTAAACAATCCATCGAAATTAGAATACTTTTGAATACCACAAGACTTTTTGTAAGTTGTAAAGAGTCTTGATTGAATACCACTAAACTTTTTTAAAGTCTTTTTAAAATCCTAATTGAATACCACTAGACTTTTTTAAAGTCTTTTAAAATCCTAATTGAATACCACAGGATTTTGTCATCATAAAAAAGTCTTTTAAAATCCATTGAAATCCTAATTGAATACACCCCTCTTAATTTCCTTTATATGAATTTTGTGGAGAAAAAATTGAAGTGATATTCAATATAATTTATAAATATCCATAATTGTGAAAAATAGTTAACTTTCTGTATCCTATATTTAGATATCCATAAATTTTTTCCTGTAAAATTAACTCAG
This sequence comes from Trifolium pratense, assembly GCF_020283565.1. Classification (NCBI taxonomy): domain Eukaryota; kingdom Viridiplantae; phylum Streptophyta; class Magnoliopsida; order Fabales; family Fabaceae; genus Trifolium; species Trifolium pratense. The sequence goes on along the minus strand of NC_060060.1, from coordinate 64,838,466 downwards.
TTGATAGGATGCAAGAATCAGAATTTAAACTCCGAACATGGATTTGTTGGACCAAACAAAAGTGTCTTCTAGCTACATGATATGAAAGTATATATATAGAATTCATGACATGAAAATCAATAATTAATTAATTAATTAATTAATTAATTTTAAAGAATGGTAGTTGTCAAAAGAAAATTAAAGAATGATTCATTTCCACAAAACCTGCTTTTGGAAGTGTTATATTATATGGCCTCTGAAGCCATTAATAAGAGAGTACGTTCACTGTGCTTTTATAAAAGCAAACCTAACCTAAGCATGCATGCATGCCTAACAAAATATTATAAAATAAACTTGATGGAATATCTTGTGTATGCATATTTTATGGTGGTGACAAAACCAGCAACCCTAAAATAATCGTTGTGATGTCTGATTAGGATTGATTAATTTAGCTTAGCCATGCATAGGTAACATTATATGAAATATTTTTTTTTGAAACGGTCAAAGTTAGTAATTAGTTGTTACTATTAGTATTTTTCACTTTGTCGTGATAACTTACCCTGGACCTTTACTCCTTAACATTATATGAAATATTAATAGCAATAGATTTTCTTTTCAACTTTAGTAAATTATCCAAACTGAATTTGCTGCATATAAAAATCTTTCATTCTACAAGAAGAGTCTAATACAGATGCTGAAAAAACAGAATCCAAAACAACATAAGACATAAACAACAACAAAAATAGTACATGAATACTAAAACAGTAAAACAGAACACCAATTCAGCAGTATACATCTGCTCTGCACTTAGCATAAGTCATGCAGTCGTGTTTAATTTGCTCCATTCATGACAGTTTTAAGAACATGTTGCTAATGATGTTTTTTCGTTATTCGTTGATTGTACATTGATCAGTGAACCAATGTCTGGCAACTCTTGCATTCTTTGGGATTGGAGTGAACCTAGTGGTATTCCTGACAAGGGTGGTAGGACAAAATAACGCAGAAGCCGCTAACAATGTTAGCAAATGGACTGGAACTGTTTACATCTTCTCTCTTGTGGGAGCTTTCCTTAGTGATTCTTATTGGGGAAGATATAAAACATGTGCCGTCTTTCAGGTCATTTTTGTAATTGTAAGTAATGCCTCACATTTTCTCTCATTTTCATTTCCATATACTCTCTTTCATTTCGAGCCGCTGCATTACTTCCTTGACTAATCAAATATGTCTTCTGGCTTGATATATATAACAGGGTCTAATGTCCTTATCCTTATCGTCGTACCTCTTCTTGATTAAACCTAAAGGCTGTGGGAATCAAACAATTCAATGTGGAAAACATTCAAGTTGGGAGATGGGGATGTTCTACCTATCAATCTATCTCATTGCCTTAGGGAATGGAGGGTATCAACCAAATATTGCCACATTCGGGGCTGATCAGTTTGACGAGGAGCACTCGAAGGAGGGTCATAATAAAGTAGCATTCTTTAGCTACTTCTACCTAGCTTTGAACTTTGGCCAGCTCTTTTCAAACACCATTCTGGTCTATTTCGAAGATGAAGGAATGTGGGCTCTCGGTTTCTGGTTGTCTGCAGGCTGTGCCTTTGCTGCATTGATACTGTTTCTTGTAGGCACCCCGAGGTACCGACATTTCAAGCCAAGTGGCAACCCTCTGGCCAGGTTCTGCCAAGTCCTCGTCGCTGCGTCGAGGAAGTTGAAAGTTCAAATGCCATCAAATGGAGAGGATTTGTACAACATGGATACAAAGGAGTGTTCCGCCAATATGAACAGAAAAATCCTCCACACACATGGGTTCAAGTAAGTCATATAAGCTACCTTGAGCTGAAACTACAAGATACTTTCTTATGTAGCTGATGTGTATAGCCGAGGCTGCGAGCATGAAATGCTTCTACCTTGAGCTGAAACAAAATAGATTTTTCAGCATTATCGACCATTTTTTATGCTACTAAACTAAAAAGATTTGATCGATTTTCCATTTTTTTTCTGTGTTGAAGGTTCTTGGATAGGGCAGCGTTTATTTCTTCGAGAGATCTTGATAACCAAAAAGTCGCAAGTTACAACCCATGGCGTCTTTGTCCTGTAAGTCAAGTTGAAGAAGTGAAGTGCATACTGAGACTCCTTCCGATTTGGCTCTGCACCATAATATACTCTGTGGTTTTCACACAAATGGCTTCTCTTTTTGTGGAGCAAGGTGCTGCTATGAAAACCACTGTTTCCAATTTCAAAGTACCGCCAGCTAGTATGTCTAGCTTTGATATCATCAGTGTTGCTGTCTTCATTTTCTTTTACCGTCGAATTCTTGATCCATTTGTGGGAAAACTCAAAAAGTCAGATTCTAAGGGACTTACAGAACTTCAGAGAATGGGAGTTGGACTTGTTATAGCTGTAATAGCAATGGTTTCAGCTGGAATAGTTGAATGCTATAGACTTAAGCATGCAAACCAAGACTGCCGCCACTGCAAAGACTCGAGTACTTTGAGCATCTTCTGGCAAATCCCTCAGTATGCATTTATAGGAGCTTCTGAGGTGTTTATGTATGTAGGGCAGTTAGAGTTCTTCAACGCTCAGACACCTGATGGCTTAAAGAGTTTCGGAAGTGCGCTTTGCATGACATCAATTTCCCTTGGCAACTATGTAAGTAGCTTACTTGTCAGTATAGTTATGAAGATCTCTACCGAAGATCATATGCCGGGTTGGATCCCAGGAAACCTCAATAAAGGTCACCTAGATAGGTTTTACTTCCTCTTAGCAGCCTTGACATCAATGGACTTGATCGCCTATATTGCATGTGCAAAGTGGTACAAGAGTATACAGCTAGGTGAGAAACGCAAAGAGAATGATGAGCCAAGTAGCCTCATAGTCTAATTTACAAGGCACATAATTCAAAGGCAATGCTAATAAGAGAGAGAGAAGGAGCAACTGGCAAACAGTAATCTTGATTATATTTGCCATTTGAAGAAATACTTTGTCGGTTCGCAGAAAGAGAAGCCCTTCTTACACGAGTCTCCGATTCTCTTGCAACTTTAATCTGTATTTATGACATGGATTTTCAGTCTATGTTCTTCAAGCCTAGTTGTGTAAACTAAAACACCATGAGACTATGACTGTTTTAGGGTCCCAAGAAATTTCCCTTCTTTCCCATTTGTAAGTTCCATTGATAAATATGAGTTAAATATGTTGTTTGGATTTTCAACATGTGATGTCTCCTTAATGTTTGGTACAATCAAAGAAAACCTGAATTTACAGCAGCATACCTAATGTCATAATATCACTTAAGAAGAACAAAATAAGGCACTAAATTATAATGCTTGCAGTATATTTTATAGCATAAATTATGAACAAGATCACTTGCAAAAAATGACAACATAAACATTTGATTCAAGAAATTTACTAAATGCACTCAAAGGTACCAACAATTATGCCAGCAGCAATACAAGGTAGGAACTTGTAGTAGTAAACAATGGAATTAACAATACTATTATGACAAGTATGTTAAAAAAATAGCTAGTAAAAACAATTCATGAAAACCATAGTAATTCCTTATCAACAAATCATTATTTGCATTACAAAAGCTCTGAAACTATACAACTTGTTTCACATGAATAAGTAACAATTCAAACTATCATTCATAGCAAGACTTAGTTACAAGAGAGAGAGAGAGGAAAAGAAAATACTATTCTACACTCGTGAGAAAGAAAGATAGAACCCTTTAAAGAATAATTTTATTCATGAACCTCGCGAACTTGAAGGTGGTGAATGGATTCATCACGCCAAATTGGTTGCGCTCCGCTTTGAACAAGAGTAACATATTGTCCCTCATTTAAATGACCTTTACTCTGCAGCATGAGGAAGACATTCCGCATCATTTAAAAAAATGTCCATAAAGAAAGGAAGATGTGTGCAATTTATTATGGAGATATCACTCACCAATAGTAGCTTTAGAGCTCTAGCAAAAGTCTCCTCAGCATCATTTGAAAATTGCATGTATATAGGCATCACACCATGATAAAGTCCCAACCTTTGCTTAATCCTTCTTCTGTGATAGTGAAATAGGAAGTTATTGATGCAAAAGATTGTTTAATTAGCACCTATTGCCTCAAGATAATATACAAATGATCAAGCAAGGAACATTTGCTATTTATGTTCAAAATCAAAACCATAAAAAGTACTATTCCTCTTAAAAAAAAAAATAGAAAGGACAAAGGTATAGGTTAAGGACACATGCTGCTAATACTCACTCATTTGTGAATGCAAATATTGTCGAGTAGGGCCTATAATGGCTCAAAAGAATAGCCATGGATCCAGTTCTGGTGAACACAATAATAGGAGTATTAAGAGTATTAGACATAGTTGTTGCATGGAAAGCAAACATTTCTCCCATATGGCTCTGTCAAAAAGTAAACATGCGAAACTAATTAGGTTTTAGGATATTATCAACCAAATCTATGACAGTAAATCTTCTACGCTAAGTAACATGCGAAATAATCCTTAGGAACTACATATTTCTGAACTAAGTACGTAGTACCTTGTGGGAACTCAAATGATTAGGATAAGCATCACTTCTTAAAACAGTAGATTCATTCCTTACAGCCACGGCATGCATAACTTTAACAGCTTTCAGTGGAAATCTGAAGCAGTTATAATCCTTTTAAAATGAATTTATAAAATTAAAAATGTTGGAAAAAAAATACATCAAATGCATCACTCATCAGCACACGACACATTCAGTTAAAATAAAAAAGGAACCAAGGTCACCGAGGAACAGCAAACACACTTTCCATGTGCAGTTTCTCCTGAAAGCATGACAGCATCAGCACCTTGTCTTACTGCAATAGCAATGTCTGAAACTTCCGCCCTAGTTGGTGTCGGATGAATAATCATGCTTTCGAGCATATTTGTTGCCACAATAACTGGTTTTTGCATTCTGCGACATCTTCTAATGATGTCCTCCTGTTTTATTAAAAACAGGAATGAATACAAAGTGAAATTTAGAACAGCTACATAAATTACTATGTTATTAGATTTTTCTGGTGACAGAAGCTACTGCATTCCTAATAATGTACACATAACCATGATTATCAAACATATTATGTAGATTATCTGACGAAATAACCTATACGCATGTCACCAAAATGGCATACATATCATGTTCTGAGCATCGGATTACCTGCAATAAAGGAACTTCCTCGATCGGAAGTTCAGCTCCAAGGTCCCCACGAGCAACCATAGCCTGCAAAATAAATAGAATTCAAAAGATGAAACTGGATACTACACACAGATAAATACCATACTTTGGTCTATACAGTTGCATAATCTTAATGACTTTCTCCAAAATTTAGACTATGTCGGAAAATAGGTAATATCTACAAGACCTGATCTGAACGGTGAGGAACTAACCCCATCTGAAGCTGAAAGTATGGAATGAAGATTTGGTATTGAATCTGCACTTTCAATTTTTACAATCACATGTATATCAGCATTGTGTCCTACAGAAAATAAAGATTTACAATTAGTTTTTAACGAAGAAACGTACGAACCAGATAGATCCGCACGCCTGTATAAACAAGCATAAAAAGGAAATTAGACAGCAGAAAAATAATTACTTTTGAGATAGTCTTTTAACTCATAAACCACTCTAGCATCCTTGACAAATGATACAGCATAGAAGTCTACTTGATTGTCTACCCCAAACTTGATATCTTCCCAGTCCTTCTCTGTGAAGTTAAACGCACGGTAGCATAAAATTGTGAACTTCATTTGCATACTAACAGTACAGTACCTATATTCAAGTAGTTGAAACCTATTGCCTCTCAGCAATGAATCTACCACAAATACAATAGAATTATACCAGTTATGGAAGGAAGTGTTGCACTTTTTCCACGGACATTCAAATGGCGCCTAGATTTCAGCTCTCCGCCATCAATTACTTCACATTTAACCAAGTCTTTTGTCTTTGACTTAACAACAAGAGACATCATTCCTCCTAAAATAACAATAAGAGATTAAAAAAATAAAAACTTCTTAATTTGCAGATAATTGAACTAGGTCATTATGCAACAGTTGAATAAATCCCTCTAAAATACAGTAACACTTAACACAAGTCTACACAATTCAAGGTTAATTTCAAATTTCAGAATACACATAGAGTACCATACATACTCACCATCGACGAGAAGTACATCTCCATCCTCAACATCATTGACAAAATCATCATAATTAACACTAACAGTATCTTGTGTGCAAACCCCTCTATTATTAGTGAAATTGAATGTTTGCCCCTCTTTGAGTAATATTGGTTGTGGCACATCCCCACTTCTAACTTCAGGACCCTATAAAGAAAATCAGTTAATGTCATTGCCAAGACACTTCCAATTTCTTAAATTATTATCGTGTCAGTGTCGTGTGTGGTGTATATGTGGTTAATTATGCAATGCATGTATAGAGAAGAAAGGGAATTGATTTAACCTTGGTATCAAGCATGATGGAGATAACTCTGTCTTGAAATTGAGAATTGTATTGTTTAACAAAATCAATAGTTTTCTGGTGGGAAGTGTGGTCTCCATGTGACATATTCAAACGTGCAACATTCATTCCCATATCTGCAAGTTTCCAAATCATGTCACGTGAGCTAGTAGACGGACCAATTGTACAAACGATTTTAGTTTTGGTGCGTTCATCTGATCCTTCAACTGTTCTTCCTATACCATAAAGTAAAGAAGAGTTGTTGTAGTAGTCATTGCCCTGTGCAAAATAGAAACAAATAGAACTCTTATAAGTTAAATAATTAGGTTGAAGAAAATAGTGGTAAATAATTACTTACAGGAGGAGGAGGAGGAGGAGAGGTTAGTTGGGCTATGGTGAGAGTTGAGCTGCGTTTGGATGGAGGGGGCTTAGAATGAAATGGAAGTTGTTTTTGAGAGATTGAATTGGAGGAAGTGAGATTGATATTGTTGAATAGAGAAGACGCAGTGGAAGAAAGATGAATAGTTGCTGCCATGGTCAATGATTGGATGATGAGTGATGAATGAATGAATGAATGAATGACACAGTCACAAACAAACAAAGAGTGTTGAGTTTATTTACTTGCGACAATATTATATTATAATAAGTAAAGTCTGTGTCTTTTGTTTTGTCTGCCTTGCCCCCACTCGCAGCAGGGCTGTTCAGAATAAGCAGGTGCCATAAGGATATTCTGTGTACATGAATACTATGCAACTGCTGCCATTACTTATCTGACTATAATCTGGGATTCAGTCCGGTATGAATCTGAGTCATTCAAATCTTTTTAAGTTGATGTTGACTGCAAGTGGTAATTAAGATGAACGGATGAGATCTCACTGCAAAGAAAATGTTCATAATCTAGAGTTCAATACCTATGTGATGTGAGTGACTAATCACTGGTATTGTGGCCTACTGTATTTGACATCATTGTAAATTTGATGTGGTGAGATTAAAATTAACTTGTTTCACCCTCCATTTTAAGCAATCTCTAGATGTATCTGCATTCGATTCATTATCACCTCTTTCTTTCACCCTCCATTTTATGTCATTCACATGAAACATGAAATTAGTGTGGAGTGACATCCCCTATACTAATTTCAAGCTTGATATTGATAGATCATTTATTAATAGTGGGGGTCTAATAAGGGATTCTTGCCTTCTCTCATTTCCCTTCCGTTGAATCAAACAGTCTCTCGTTTTCGTTGTAATTTATATTCTTTCTAAAGAAACAAACTTCCTAAGAAAATTGAAACATGGACTGGAATGAACCTGCATCATAGGCCTCCCATACTGCTCTCAGGCCCCCAAAAATCCAAAAATACCCTCCACTTTAGTTCGGAAGTTAAAACACACATTACATGTTCTTTGGTCTCAAATGAAGCTATGTTGATTTCATGCCTTCAAAACGTCAAAAAATTGCTTCTTCTTTTTATAACAATGAAGGTAGAAAGGAAATGAAAGTACAATTTTCAACAGTTAACCTAAAAATGTACCTTTAAAAAGATATGTTGTAAGATATCTTTCAAAATGCAAAATAAAAAATTCCAACTTTTACCCATTTCAAAAGATAGGATCTCAACAAATCATGCTTAGGAACGTATCTTCCAAAACACGTTGTTAAGGATATTTTCAAAACTTTATGGTGTTGGAATCACATGATGCCAGAACTGACCCTGAATCAGATTAAACCGGTAATGAAAGCCAAAACTTTAGGGTCTTGTGAGCAATTCAGGGGACCCAAATAGCAAATTTCAACGGTAAAGCTTGTAGGCTTGAGCCCATTCATTAGTTGCTTTCCTTTTCCTTCACATCTTTTCTCTTCCACCAAAAAAAAATAAAAAATAAAAAATAAAAATATCATCTTTCTCCCTCAGTCTGTAGCTAGCTGGTTGGACATGGTGGTTCTGCTTCTTCACCTTTCATTCTACTTCTAAGTTCTAACTTCAAACCTCTCTCTACAAACCCAACCAACAACAAACTCACTATGAAACTCTCCCTCAAGTTCCACAACAACGATGAAAATCAACAAACTCAAATAATGACAGCAAAAGTACCAATAACAATATTCAACAACCCTTTAATTTCAACCATCACTGCCACAGGTAACTCAACTTCTGATTTTTCATTCTCACTTTCAACAAATTTCCCATCAGGTCCAACCTTCAAACTCTCTTACACTCCTCCCATCACCACCACAACAACAACAACCTCATCTCCTCCTTTCTCTATCTCCCTTAAATCCGGTTTAGGCCTTTTTGGTTCACCTCATAATTCCCCTCTTGTCTTCTCCGCAAATTTCTCACCTTCTTCTTTTTCCTCTTCTACCCCTCTTCTTCCTTCTTTTTCCTTACACTTTAAACCCCAATTTGGTCATTACTCTCTTCACAAAACCGTTTTCTCAGATTCTAACACTAACACCAACACCAACACCAAAACTGTTTCTGATTCTAACCCACTTTCTGATTCACCTCAAATTGAAAAGGGTTTTGTTCCTTTTCCAAATGGGTCTTCTTCCGGTTGGCAAAATTTGAAATTGGAACCATTTGGTGAAAACAATAAAAACAACGACAACAACGTTGTTGTTGGTGTTGGTGTTGGCCCAGATGATAAAAACAGTGAAAAATGTGGTCTTTCGCCTTGTGTTGCTGTTATGACTAAGACGGTTTTACCTGTGACACAAGGTTTGTTGTTGAATTTTCGTTGGGGTGTGAATTTTCCGGGGAAATCAGGGTTGAAAGTGCCGTATTTGACAGTGAATAAAATTGGGTTGGAGAGAGTTGAGGAAGAGAAGAAAAATGAGTTGAAGATTGATAATTGTGAAAGTGATTTGCAGATGCTGAAAGAGAGGAAAATGGATTTGGAGAATGTTGAGAAGGAAAATAAGGAGTTGAAGAGAGTGTTGGATGAGATGAAAATGAGAGTTTATAAAGGGAAGGTTGAGAAGCTGCAGAATTCAGGTGAGAGTTTTGAAAGTTGGAGAAGTAATAGAAATGGAAGACAAGATAATGAGAAAAAACAACCAAATAAGTTGCAGAATACTATTGTAGTGAGTGATTTGGAATCTGAATTGGAAAAAGCTATTAAAGCTGCTTCTTCTTAGCAAAGAATCAAAGGTTATTGTTATTTACAATTTTTCATTGTTTTTCAAAATACTTTATATGTTTGGCTGCGTTGCATTGCATTGCAGTGGCATGTGTCATGTATGTATATGTATGTATGTATACTCAAGATAGATTTTAAGTTAGTTGATGATAGCATCAATGATGTTGCTGAGGATCTACCGGATTTCGGTTCCATAATTCATGAATATAAGAAGTTATTCCCGATCTCTTGTTTCAATTCTCGTGTAGAGTTTATTAAGAGGAATGCTAAATTGCTAATATGATTTTTCATAGATTAGCCAAGGCGACCATATCATACACAAATACTACTTAGTCATGTATTTGTGATATTTCAACATGTATTCGAGATTTGATTATTAATGAAATGCGTTGATTTATATTTGTCACATTACAAACCGTACAAATACATAATACCTATGGGTTAACAAACCTACAATTCCTTCTTATTTCTCCTTCATCTCCTGTAAGAACATTAATATTTCCCATCTTAATCATAGACTTAGCAAATGAATCAAAGAAAAGTTTTTCATTAGAGGCATAACCCCAAACTTGCTCCCTAATCAATCCATGCAAGTAGTCTTGGCTGATCAAAACATTATCAGAACCTAACAATCCTTTTCCTTCAAGAATGTTTATGAAGTAATGGTTATCAAACCTTTTTGGTGTTTGAAAATCAAGGGGTGCAAATTTGTCGTCCCTTCCCGTAACAGGACATATAGACCGTAGGATTCTTCTGAAGTTTGTGTATCGTTTGTAGCGATCATATTCGTAACCATGGTTATATTCCTGTTTTGTTTCATAGATCCTCTGCTTGAAACTTACACATCTTGCCCTTCCTATAGTATGGCTACCTGGTTGTCGAATCATGAATCAAAATTTATTATGAATTGTAAGATACATTATCAAGAAAAATATATGATAATTTGAAGTCAACAAATTTTATATACTGATAACCATGCCTTACTACATCATTTGGTGCTTACGATTGTGATGATAAAAATACCTGATAGAACCACCAAATCTTCAATATCTAGACCCTGTTGCTTAAAATTATTAATTAAAGCCTCTAAAGAAGAATTTGGAGCAGGGATGAATAGGTTGGCTCCACTGAAACTTGACTCAAGGGAATCCTTCCTCCCCAGCCAGACTTCCCATCTTGGTCCTCCTCTCTTCAAAACAAACCATAAAACATTGGTTTATTTTATGGTGACCCTATCAGTGTTTCAAAAACCGAACCGAACTGGACGATTGCATCTTGAACAACCTTTGATACAGTTCAGTTATTTTGACAATTTAATTCTAGTTAGAGTGGTTTAAGGCCATGACCTAAAGGTTTTGACAATTTGATGTCAGGTTCGGTTTTTAAAACATTGATTGCTAGAGCGGATGCAAAGAGAAAGACTAGAGAGAAAAGGTAGAGATGAGTACCAATTCAACAGCATCACGAGCAGCCATAGCAAGAATATCAGCACATGAAACAGTGAGAGGACATTCTTCTTCCAGTAGATACTTTATCTTATCAATGACTTCAAATCCACGTAAAGAGTTCAAATTTGGCCCTGCTAGCTTCTCACTTGTCATGCCTTCAACACTGTCTAAAAGTACCGATGCATCGCACCCCTTGTTTTCATTTTCGTCAACCAACAATATAAGACAAATAAAAAGTTAAAACAAAGAACAATTGAAATCATCACATAGGTCTAACGCAAGTGGTTGGTGCACAGTGTGTGGATATTGTAAATTTTGAAGCAAAGAGTTTGATTTGTGGAAATGTAATCGAAGTAATTACCATAACAAAACAATCATGGAAATGTAATCGAAGTAGCGACGCTGCTAAACGTGGATCTTTCAAAACTGCTACCGCCATGTTATGTCTCACAATATCTTCAGCTAAGGGACATTTTTCCTTATAGTACTCATGAACAAGAAGTTTACTACTCCTTAGAGTGTGAACATTGGACAAAATAGTGATTAAGATCAGTAATAGTCTCATAGGTTCCATTGAAAGAAAATGGTGAACAAATGGAAATGGAATGTTGCAATAGTCTTATATGGTAAATGTGCATAGTTTTTAAAGGTTTAATATAGTTGTTTTCTTGCATAGTTTATTGGTATATTGTTTCTACATTTTCAAACCAACTTTTTAATAGAGAATTTCATCAGGTGATTTATTTCACCTAGAGTTGATGCAACCAACTTGACCTATTTTTTTTAATTCCATTTTGGAGATAATTTCTTTCATTTGCAACAAAACCAGCAAATAAATAATTTAAAAGTTGATTGTACAAAACAATATATTAGTTTACATAGAACTTGTCATCATTTGTTACAACAAAACAACCTACCCTAAAGTTTATTGTCCAAAGATAAACTAACTGGGACACATGACTCATGATGAGACCAAAATTGAATAATGTTTTTTTACTATGAAAAAGAAGAAAAAAACATGTCAATATTAATTATCCTATAATTATGTATGACTATATATATACATTTTCTTGTTAATATGACTATCTCATTGGCTCTCTGCTATGTAACAGACTCAAATAATTCACAGAATGCTTCAATTAACTTTTTAACATTAGAAAAATTGACCATCTTCATCAGGAAAAATCTCAGGATGTACTGCAGCAGTACTAGTGAAATTTAGTGCGCGTCTTAATTTGCGATGATCGAATACTTCAACTTCAACTGAGAAAATTGAACTAACTGGTCTATGATCCGAGAGCTTAATTTCTGCGCGTTCGTATTGTAGTTGCTTTATTCCTTTTCCTAGCCATAATATTCTGTCACACCTGCATACATATACAATTTTATTTTTCATTTTCAGTTACATAAAATCAACAAATTAATATACATATCATAGTTTATACTAAATATTGAAATTACCATGCAGGAGCTCTTTTTTTCTCCCCTTCTTTTGGAATCTCGCCAACATATCTATCAGAGTTAATTTCATATTTGTAAGTTGGCGCAAAGTTTATCGAGCCTTCTTTCCATCCATCGAATACACGCCCAACACGCAATTCATTGCTTAGCTACATACAAATGATCAAATAAAGTAAATAAGAGGATTCTGGAAGGTGTTATACAGGAGCGACTGCACGGGGCACCAAAATTTTAGGGGCACATAATCTAGGCCAACTTGTATTCATAAAATATAACAGAACATAGTAATATGTACACTTGTATGTCACATTCATAATAGTTATTAATATTATATGCACATAGAGTTAGTTGATTTTCTAATCATCAACTGAGATATTAATTATCCAGTCAAGTAAAATAAAAGGTTTTGGTAGAGAGTTAGTAAACAAGATAAAGTTTTCTATGATTTAGATAAACTTTAAATATTAAGAGATATTTCACTTTAGACAAAAAAAAAAACAACTAAGTGAAAGATGAAAGCTATGCATATTTTGTGGATTCACAAGTCTTACCTGATCATAGTTCATTAGTTCATCCCATTTTTTTAGAGCCACCAATTTTCGAACCTCCGAATCTAACATACTGATCCGATAATTCAAGTCTCCGAACCAGAAAATCTGACTGTTGGCAATAAAAAGACATGAATTAAGTATTAAGACTAGCTTTGATATAAAGTTAAACTTAGCATAAAATTTGTAATGGAAAATTTTTATCGTATAATATAAGCGTACTCGTGTGCTGGAATTGTTAGTGCTTGATCTGTACCAAAGACGGATGAGAAGCAAGTGCGTCGTAGAATTTCATTAACATCAGAGTTTCGTCTTTGTTCAGCTCCATCTTTTGTACCAGAAGTCAGATGAGAACAAACAAAGCACATACGTGACTGAAAGAGTGACATACTTATCGAAACAGAACCCTGCATCAATGAAAAACATGTCTCTAACATTCAATCATATGTCCAAATAAGAAAATTCTATCACTAAATGCGTGAATTTGGTTCCTCTTTGGCATCCCTGGCAAAGGTCGGTTGTTGAATTCATACACTGGATTCTAACGACCGACCTTTATAAAGCATGATGATTTGCAATATAACCTATCTAGTTAATGATCATAAAATGCATGTAAAACATATTATATGGAATTTTTATGAAGCGTAGTTAACAACTAATGCAGAATTACGAAGCCTAATTCAACGCGAAACGTGTCTTACCTTGTTTCCCATGTAGCCCATAAGCCCAACTCCAACAGGAGAAACTTTCAAATTATTTATGTGTCTTCTCAATCTTCTCTGCACCCAAACAGATACATATATTCCCACCATTTGCTTGCTGATAATCCGAACATACCTCGCGTGCGATTTCGTCTCACCTAATCCATTATCATCTTGGTTCTCAGGTAATTCAATAAAAGCATCATCACCCTCATCAGACAATATCTCAGATACATCATCTAAGGAATCAACTACTTTAGGTATAACTTTTTGCTCTTTCAATAACAAAGCTAAATCTTCGAAACTATGGTGCATACGTTTCAATCCACCTCCACCACCACCGCCGTATATGAAAGCATTATCATTCAAGTCAAAGCCAATTCTAGCATTACTACTTAGTACTCTCCTCAACTTCGGATTCGAATCAACAATTTGTGAGATTGCGTCTAACGGACGTTCGGGCCAATCAAGATCAATACCATAAACTTTCCTTACATGTAAATCATTCCCTATGCTAATTATGTTATTTGCTTCGAGCTTTTGCAGATCATATTTTTCAACAACATTATCCAAGAACTCGCCATTCATCATATCAATTGGATTAGTAGCATCTATATTATCAGCTAGAACATCTGCAGCTGAAGAAGTTCGCAAAACCGGAGAAGGTGGCGCGCTGTGGCTTTTATGTTTGCTGTCAGGCTCGGAAGATTTGTTTAGAGATCTTCTAATGATTGCTTCCCATTTTTGGATTGGTGTATTATCTTCTGCTCCTAGTACATTTCCAGCATTCAGTGGAACTACTTCCTGGAAACTGTGAATGACCATAAAGAATTTCGCTATCAGAAAACCACGAATAACCGAAGAATTTCATATGAACTATAAGCTATTTTCATAAACTATCTTAGAGAACTTATAGAAATAAGCTGAAAACATCTTGTGGACATTTACGTCATACATAAGTTTTCTAAAATAGTCTGGCAAATATTTATGTCAGTAGAAAAAGTCGATCTAAATGTGGACATTTTACATCATACTAAGTTTTCTAAAGTAGCCTGACAAATATTTATGTCAGTAAAAAAACTCAAATAAGTCGATCCAAGCGGGCCCTACATATAACTTAACCTAGAAATTTTGTGATTGTCTCATTACAAAAACATAGGAAAAATAAATATCATCAAATCACAAACACATAAAGCCACAAGACACCATAAAGATTCACTATAGAAATAATAAAGCATTTGCAATTTCATGAACTACTGACCCAAAAATGTAAATGTCACTTGGTTCTTCAGCACAAATCCAATCATCAATATCAAGATCCTCAGATGGATGTCTTCCAGCAACATTCCAAGATCCAATTGCTACCCTAAAGAATAACCAAACAAACTTATGATAAATATTTCATTCATATATCATTAAATTACTTATTAACACTGTGATTTCAACTTTCAACCATACCTCACTTCCTTAGTATTTATATACTGAGCACGCAGAGTTTCTGATTTTCCTCTTTTGTGTTTTATCTTGTATTCCTTCTTGAAAGATGCATCTGCATAATTACAAATATGAAATAAGTCAAATCACAGTTCTAAAACTAAAATTTATTGAAACAAACTTTTTTTCTTTTCTTTTTCATATAAAAAAGAAACTGATATAGCTGAAATGGAATGAATCCTTACCTGGTATTTGACTTGAGAATATAGATTGAGATTGAATCCCTTGTGTTCTAAACGGACTATCGTCGGAAATTTGCATTCTTGATTGTTTAGGAGAGCATGCTGTATCAGCATAATTGTAAGAATCAATGAGAGAAAGAAAGAAAAAAATCGTGCATGTTTGGTATCACCATGAATTTGCAGTATCACGATGGATTTGCCAGAATTACGTTGAATTTCTGACAAACTCGCTGTGATACCAAATATACAAAAAAATCAATTGCATACCATCATCTTCACTCTCAGTTTCAGTGTCAACTTCATCTTCACTAAAATCATTCACTTTAGGCTTAATATTAAGCCATTTTTTCATCACAATGGAAGGCCAAAAAGCCTACAATAAAATCAAATAAAAAAAATCAGCAACTATATATGTATCAACTAATGATTATTCAAAATCAAGTTTTGCCAAAGCTTACCTCTGATCTTCTTCCTCTTCTTCCCTTCATTGTTTTTTTCAAGTCAAAAGACTATAACAGAACAGAACCTTAAAAACAGTTGCTTATTGTGTAAGAGTTTGAAAGAACAAGTTCTTAAATATGGAATCAATCACTGACATTTATTTGGCACTTAATATTATTTAAATATATAATATGATTATAAAACTACAAAAAAATGGGATTATTTGAATGATCATGAAATAAAAGATCTCATTAGTAACAAATAGAAAAAGACAGAAAAATATTAGTAAGACACTGAAAACCGCAACTTGTAGAAGGAAAACAAAAATACTGGTCCTTGCACAATGTCACTATGGTATTTTTTTAATATTAATATTAATTAATAAAACAGAACATCATTAATAGTAGCTTGATCCAACAAAACCAAATGTCATTGTCACTAGAACACTTGTGTAACAAATTCTGAAAAAAAATAATCATGAGAGAGCATCAACAAATAGAATATCAATATGTTGTTAAATGTTGTTATTTATTTATTAGGGTAGGCAAGACAAGTAGCAAAAAATTATTATGAAATTCAATCAATCAATTAGGTAATGAATTATGGCATAAACTAACCCAAATGGTTTTTTTCTTTTATTTTGATAAAATAATATATATTACTAGTATATAATAATATATTGTATGACAACAGATTTACCTTATGGAAAAGCTGATAAAAAGTAGAGGACACAAAATTGATGACAAAAATGAATGAAAAAGCAAATAAAGTGTAGAAACAAATCTAACGTGATTGGATTAGTGGAAGTACCATGATAGGTTAGTAATTGATCAAGATAATGTGTATAGACATGCTATATGAAAGGTCTTGATTAAAATAAATCTTGAAAAAATATATCATATTTTTATTTTCATTGGTCTGTGTCGGCCTTGAACGTGATTGATTTTTTTTTTTTTCACATTCAGATTTCAGTATTTGGTCTATTGGTCCGTCTAATTTAGTTCGGGAGTCAGTTTTAATATCAAGTGGTTTCAGCTCCCTTTCGATTGTTGTTACGGTGAATCGAACCATGGTTCTTCCTATTAAATTCAGTGCAAATCAGTACTAGACTAACTATTAACGATTGGTTGAACGTGATTGATTTTATTAGTAGGAATATAGAGATTAAGATTCACGATGGAATCTTTCGTGATGGAAATGACTGCCCTCTTCCCCCAACCTACGGGGCTAACTTCGCTTGAATGCGGGATTTGGGTCTAAAGGAGACTGGAGGCGAGTCAAACAAGAAAATCGTTCAGTTTTCCTTTCCCTTCCGGTCGAGCACTTCGTTCCTTTTTGTTCATCAATCAGAAATCAAGACAAATCGGACACTACAGTGAGACGTGAAAACACCTGATCTCATTCTGACCTCGATATTTATTGAAATTGTTCGAAAGGCATGGTAAAAGCCCGGTGAATGGGTGGGGGCAGTAGTTACCTTACATTTACACATATTTGTATTTTTTTTCCTTTAATATATGTGAAGAAAAAATTAAGTAATAATACTCCTCCACATGAAAGGAAGGAAGTACTTTCATAGAAAAAGAGTGGAAAGGAAAGGAAGCAAGATGTGGCATGACCCTACAAATATGTGTGTGACAAGGTTGGAACAATAGTAGTTATCAATAAATATAAGATTATACTACTAAACAAAAGTTGACTCTTATACAAATCATAAAAGTGTGTTTGGCTCAATTTCAATCAAATGGACAACAAGTAAAGTAAACTAAGATTTCATCATGTCAATGACAGCTGTAGACCCATTGGATTGTTCACCTTTCCATCTTATTCTTCTTCTCTGACTATTTTGCAAACACGTACATCTTTACAATCTGACAAGCCATGCAATGAATTAAAAATAAAAAATTATATATAATTAATTTTAGAAGGGAAAAAAAAAAGAATGAATGAGGACATTGACTCAAAAATTTAATTAATTAAACATGAGGTATAGGAAAGAAGAAGGATGTCACATTGTAAATGTAGGTCCAATGCATTAGCAGTGTAGCACTATATGTGAAGATAAAAAATTTGATTTCTCAAGTACAAATATCCTTATCAATTATTGTCATATAAAAGTTGTAAAGCATTTTATGCCGACTTAAATGAATAAGTTACACGGTTATGAATACTATGGGCAAACAGCAGATGGACAAACTTGAAATTTGACTATGATTAGCTATACTATTGGACTGTGCCATGTTTGAAACGTTTAAACATAAACTAATAATGATCAGCAGTAGTTAATTGATAAGCTTAATCACTGAACTAAATTTAAGGTTAATAAAATATTTACTTGATTAATTATTTGTATCACAATTAATAAGTTAAACAATTTAGGGAACATTTATAGCCAAAAAACAAATGTTAAGAACAATATTTCTGTGAAAGTTCATTAATAGTAAGTAGTATTAACAACTTTTCAATTGCTAAAAAATCAATTTTAAGTAATTAAGATGATCATTCCTTAAAAAAATAATTAACTAAGAGGACTACACAATAGCTACTAGCGATGTCAACAACCGTCCATAGATCACACCACGGATATATAGTATTCCTCCATTTTCTGTCTAATGACGGGTGCAGATGCAAATACTTTTTTACATTCGCATCTGCCTCTATCTACTAATGTCCTCTTATGACATTGTTCGAGTTCTCTAATACATGAGTCTGTTACGGTGCATAACAGGTAATTGACATATTTATTATTTTATCCACAAATATCAGTTAAACAACTCGTCATTTAATGTGCATGTAGTGAATTTTGTTCATGCACATCGGTATATACAAAAAAAAAATTGTCATCTCTATTTTTTTTAGGGTAGATATTTTTATTTTGTCATCTCTAACCAAAGTGGAAGGAGGAAAAAAGGAAGCAAAGTTGTAAACGATAACCAAAACTAATGTAAACTAACATTTGTGAAAAAGACACCATTTGGATGGAAGAAGCTGCATGCGTCCTTACTTTAGTCTTACTCTTCATCACGACCTATGAAAATATTGGAAACCTCGTTAATTAAATTGAATCATGCATTTATTTTTAAATAATGAAGTGAATCTAAAGAAAAAAGTAGTAACCGGTTTACTGGATTAATCTATAATATGTAATAAGCCAGACTTATTTGTCTTTCTCTCTCCTCTCCTCATTCAACCTCATTCCTCACATTTAATGTTGATATACATTCAATAGCTGTCCAATTACTTTGAAAAATGACCATAATTACTTTGAAAAATAATAGCTGTCCAATTTTTTTCCATAAACATTCCCCCGTCCAATTTTTTCCATAAACATTCAATTTTTTATAATAAAATGGAATATGCCTTATATTCTTTTTTTAAAAAACAGTAATATTCTAATATGCCTTATTTCAAAAAGGAATGAAATATGCCTTATATTAAATTGCCTACTTAAAAAGGAAATAATTCATAATGAAATAATTCTAATTAATTAAAATATTCGATTTAAAAATAATAATAAAAATATTTCATTTATTACTATTTCAACTTCAAATATTTTATTTTTTTACTAACTTCAAATAATTTTAAAAACCAATTTTTATTTATTTATTTATTTATTTATTTTTGTGGATGAAATGATTTAAACAAAATGAAAAAACGTGAAAATAATATTTTATATTTTTTTAAAATGAATCATGGCTTGACCAAAAAAAAAAAAGAATCATGGAATTTTCTTTTTTGAAAAAGATGTGATAATATATGATTGTTTTTGATTGTTGATGAATCATGTAATTTATTATTTTGACTAATTGGTCATATTTGATATTAATGATTTTAATTTCATATTAAAGACAAAATTATTCATATCTCCATTTTTTTCTATATATATATATATACGATCTTTGTGTGAATACTACAACTCACAATTTTTCAAATCTTTTCTTTTGGTTATTTCTCTTAGTTATTTTCATTGTTATTTATTTACTTGAATTACTTGAATTTTTAATTTATTCTCTCTTTTATCAATCATATTTGTTGTCTTTATAATTTTCTTCAACTTTTTCTTCTTTATTCTATTATTTTGTTGATCATTCTCTCTTCTTCTATTTTTCAGGAATGTGTGGAACACGAGAAACAAAGTTGTTTTCATGGGAGAAGGCAAGAATATTGAGAACATTTTGTGGGGCCTCAAATTAACTTCTTAATTTGGATGCTAATAGTGTTTATTCTTTTGCTTGATAGTGTAATAATCATATTAGTTGTCTTCATTGTTAATCATTTGTTGTAATGGGTTGAAGTACATCTTCCTGCATCTTATTTTGATTTTGCCTATAAAAAAAAAAAAACTAAACCACATTTGTTGTCAAATATTAATTAATAAAAATTACTTTTGTGTACATCGGTCAATTTCTGGCGTTTTTTTTTTCTTTGGTGCCTTAAAAAAAAAGGTTTCCTCTTTAATATTTGATTGAAAGTTTTCTCTTTACATTCAACTACTCACTCCGTCCCATATTATAAGAAAAAAAATCACTTTTTTATATCCAAAATTATAAGCAAAAAAAGCTAACTTTTATCATTTTCAAGATTTACTTTTATTTATTCTCATAAAATTAAATGCAAATTGCATTTAATTTACTCTCTCTTCTTTCCTCAATAATAAATAACCAATAAAAATTCTTTTTACATCTTCCCATGAAACTTATTTCAAGAAAAACACAAAAAATCATACTTCAAATCATCATATTCCACTTTTCTTAATAAGTGTGAAATTTTTTTTTTTTGCATTTATGGGATGGAGGGAGTATGATAGAAATTTGCATTTATTTTTTTTACAAAAATTTGCTTATATAACAAGTTTTTTTTGCTAAAAAAACAAGTTTATTTTTCGGTACCAAAATATTATCACATATAACAAGCTAATTATTACTGACCACCATCATCTACGCGACATTTAATAGACTGAAACACGTGATTTACAATCAATTAATTCAATTGTATTAATCAATTTAGTCCATAAAACTACTAACAAAATACAATTTTAGTGTTGTTTTATAATTTCAAGATCCGAGTCATTTAAACATCTCCACTTCCACTTCAAATCATAAGGAACTTTTTTAAAAAAAAATAAAAAATAAAGAACCTTATTTTATTATTTTAAAACATGCTGTATTTTTTAATTTTATAAATAGACCAAATAACAAGTCATGAAAATTGACATACAAAAAAAAAAAAAAACTATACTTATTTATAAATTATAATGCAACAAAAAAAATGTACTACAGGCTATTTTGGCACTACCATATATATCATTATGTTGCACTAGCTTATTTGTACTACAAATATATTTTTAGCATATTTTCTATTAATAAGATTATTAAACCAATTAAAGCAAATATGTTTTTAGCATATTTTTAATGCAAATACATTTTTCATTTCTATATTCATAATATCAATTAATTGATTGATATTAATTAATTGATTCACTCATCAATAAAATAGAATGAATTAAAATCATATAAGGCAACAATTCAAAGAATTCTAATTCTAATAAATGTTTACTAGCTCATTTTTTTCAGCAAATAAAAAAAATGAATTTGAAATTAAAATATATTTATTTGGGCGTAAATTAGCCACACGTTTTGTTTAATAAAAATGGAAATATCAATCTCTATAATTATAGTAAATTCGAATTCAAAGAATAAAATAAAATCCTCTAAATAATTTTGTATTAATCTTTGACATAAAATATATTTTTAGCATATTTTCTATCAATAAGATTATTAAACCAATTAAAGCAAATACGTTTTTAGCATATTTTTAATGCAAATACATTTTTCAATTCTATATTCATAATATCAATTAATTGATTGATATTAATTAATTGATTCACTCATCAATAAAATAGAATGAATTAAAATCATATAAAGCAACAATTCAAAGAATTCTAATTCTAATAAATGTTTACTAGCACATTTTTTTCAGCAAATAAAAAAATGAATTTGAAATTGAAATATATTTATTTGGGCGTAAATTAGCCACACGTTTTGTTTAATAAAAATGGAAATATCAATCTCTATAATTATAGTAAATTCGAATTCAAAGAATAAAATAAAATCCTCTAAATAATTTTGTATTAATCTTTGACATAAAATATATTTTTAGCATATTTTCTATTAATAAGATTATTAAACCAATTAAAGCAAATACGTTTTTAGCATATTTTTAATGCAAATACATTTTTCAATTCTATATTTATAATATCAATTAATTGATTGATATTAATTAATTGATTCACTCATCAATAAAATAGAATGAATTAAAATCATATAAGGCAACAATTCAAAGAATTCTAATTCTAATCAATGTTTACTAGCTCATTTTTTTCAGCAAATAAAAAAAATGAATTTGAAATTGAAGTATATTTATTTGGGCGTAAATTAGCCACACATTTTGTTTAATAAAAATAGAAATATCAATCTCTATAATTATAGTAAATTCGAATTCAAAGAATAAAATAAAATCCTCTAAATAATTTTGTATTAATCTTTGACATAAAATAAAAAAACTAATTAAAAGAAGTATTTATCTAAATGATTTTTTTATATTGTAAGGAAAAGGTTTTTAATTTTTATATTGTAAATAAAAGCTTTTTAATAATTTTATTTTTTAAAAAACTATAGGTACATTAAATCAAAATATTTTTTTTAAATGAAATATTTTTTATAAATAATTATAGCAACACTAATTTCTTTTTCTGAATACATTAAAAAAAAATTGACCGTAGTAGTATATAATTATTGACCGTAGTATATTTAAAATAGTTGAAAAATATGGTAATGCAATATATTTTTGGAAATGTTAAATATAGAATGAACCTCATAAATTAAGGCAATTTCAAAAATTAAGGGATTAATAAAAGCTTGGGGTGGTAAACGATTTCTCTATCGTAAATTCATATTACTCATTTTAATTTTTAAATCTATTTTATATGTAGATCTGTTTGGTAGAATGATGACGGACTCATCTAAGGCATGTGTTTAAGACATTGAAGAATAATTCTTTACATTTTTTAGTTTTGTTTGTCTTTTCAATTTGCTACTTTTACATTTTGGAGATTTATGTTCAGTTGTTGCAATGTAATGTAATTTGATTTATGATGTAGACATATATAACTTTTTTTTTAATTTCAATGTTTGTGTCGAATGCATTATTTATGATAATTTTTTATTACATAAGGTGGTTTTATTAATCAAGGCATAAGATATGCTAAAATCGGAACACTCGCACTGTCCAATAAAGTCATTTAATATAAAAGTAGAAGAAGAGGATCCCATCACAGTACATCGTGTTCCTGGAGTTAAACAACAACAACCCCAAGTCTCTTAAAAACTCAAAATTAGAAAAATTATGTCGCGCAATTAAATTAGTGTAGACTATTAATGTGTACGATTAAATAATAAAAAATTATGTCCGCAATTTGTGACTAATTTTTTGGGTCATGTTAATTCTTAGAGTACATGTTAAAGAATCCAAATATCAAAATATTCTCTTCAATTTTGTGGATTTTTTTTATATAATAAATTTTTCTGCACTTTATTTATGAAAATTTAAACTTGAATTAACCGCATGAATTTTAATAAAATATTTTTTTGTTTAAATCATTATATGTGTTACATTAATTTTAAGGGAACAAGTTAGCATTTTCCTATTTTTTTCATAGTTATTTTACTTTAGATATTATGAAATTACTTTAACTTTTTCTGTTTGCTCGGGGGCTTTATTTTAAGATATTTATACGAGATTTTATATTTTTACTCATATATTCATAGATTGATCTATTTTTTGTATTTTTTATCGGGTCTGTGTTCATTTTTTTTGTTATTTATATATAACTTTTTTTTTGTTGATTTATATGAAGATTATATATTTATATTCATATATTAAGACGGAAATCTATTTTTATTTTATAATTTACGTGAGATTTTTGTATTTATAATTTACATGCGCATATATTTTTGCACATGTATTACTTTGGGGCTATACTTACCTGATAGTCGAACTGTGAATTATCAGCGAATTTTTCCATGAGAACAAGAGTGTTAATACTACTTAATACCAAAAAAAATATATTACAATAAATATGTTATTTTTATTCATATATTAACACAAAGACATATTTTTTTCCAATAATTTATACGATGTTCTATATTTATTTTATTTTGAGGATTTTGATGTGGAAATTAAATTAACTAATATAAGATATATTCAAATAATTTTTTTAGGGTATTTTTGTTTCATATTTATTTTACTATGGGTATTATGAGATTATTTTAACTTTGTTTTGTTTGTTTGGGGGGCTTTTTTTAAAAAAGTTTACACACGAGTCTATATTTTTACGTATATATTAAGAGACATGATTTATTTTTTTGTAATTTATACAGGACCTACTTTTTTTCTTTCTTTTTTGTGATTCACGCGGGAAATATATTAAAATTGTACGTTTAATTTTCGGTAAAATAAAAAATCAGAGGTACAATTTTAATTGAATTGTAAATGATTTTAAAACTATTTTAATTGACTATATTTATATATTAATACGGGATCTTAATTTATTTTATTTTTGACAAATACGGGATCCTACTTTTTTTATGTTATAGTTTTTCATTTTTCATCATTTTTATTTCAGAATGATGAAAATTTTAATATTAAAATATTAATTTTTTAGTCTCATTTTACCCGTGCTTGGCACGGGTCCGAATACTAGTTAATTAATTAACTTCAGCATTATTAATTTGGTCTTCTCATTTTATTTATAACAAGTTGACAATTGTTTTAGTTTCTTAGTAGCGTTTCTCTAACGAAACATAATTCTATAATTTCATTGGACAAAAAAGTCTACCAATATGTGAAAATGAGTTGTACCATATTTATAGAAAAAATTAATAAAGAATTAGTTTGTACTTTGTTGTAGTGTCACAAAAACATTAATATAGTCAGAGCAAGAATATTTGTTTATTGAATACTAGTAGTAAATAGTAGCTTCATGCAACTTGCAATGTAATCACGAGGCATAAAATCAATATTAAGTCATCTCCTAAGTCCCATCCTTACATCTTTGGTCAAATATCATGTTGTTGAATTAATTAAAATGTTGAAACTGTTGATATATCTCAATCATTAAATTAAGAGTCAGAAACACACTTATTTTAGTGAGAATTATTTGAATTTAAACCAAGTAGAGAGTGTGTCAAGGAGAGCATGTTGTTAAAATAATTTTAAGATACTCGTAATTAACTTATAGGATGACATTTTGTCGCAAATGAAAAAGGAGTTGCGCAAATTATTTAACTTCTAAGAAATTTTAATTAGGGATTTTAGCTTGTAAGAAATTATAATTAGGGGTTTTATCGTGTGAGAGAGGCAAGATAGAACAAGGCAAGAATGAGAGGAAGTTAAAAATAATCGGTAAAAAATATATTGGGTAGTTAAAAATAACTCTTAAATTTTTTCATTTTAAATCTAACGGCCCCTATTAGAGCAATATTATTCTAGTCGAGTCTAGTGACCAGAAATTTCACCTTAAAGGCTGATAAGTGAAGTTTCCGGAATTCGAATCCCGACTCTTACGTTTGTAACGTTATGTCTCTACCAATTGAGATAAGCTCACGGGGACGAATTGTCTTTCTAAATTACTATTCTTTTTTATTTTTTGTGTTGGTAAAAAATACAGTAAAAATCAATAGAGTGGCACTATTTTGAAAGAAAAATAAAGCATACTAATTATTATTATAATAACAAATAAAATCTAAAAGTTAAAAAAGAATCGATTCTAAAATTAAGAAAACGCTTAAAATTAAAGAAACTGATGGAATGGAATAATTATGTTTGTACCTTATTAATTAATACCATTGGACTCATAGCTCAGGACACAGAACATAATACTCAGAATATATATGATTAAGAATTGAATTCGATGAATAAAATTAATTATATTTTTTAGAGATTTCAATCTATAAAAGCATGAAAGAGCACATGGATCCTTGTTGTTAAATATGTCATTGCCTCTCAATAAGAATCTGTCAAACACCTTCACCTAGCTTGACAGCAATAAGGATTCTTTGATCTTGATTCTTTAGAATAGCATCCTCATCACATCTCAAAGATATATATGGTACTCATCATATTCGAATTATATGTACGAAATAAATTGAGATTTTATCCATTTTTCTAAATAAATAGTCATCTCTATCTATTACTATAATGTTGTCTAAAAAAAAAAATTGAAGTGTAAATTACTATTAATTTTACCTTTTTTGCGGTAAATCATGGTATATTATATTATCATTATATTTAAGTTGGATTTTTAGTATGATTAAAGGTCACTTATGAAGTGTACAAAAAAAAAAAAAAGTCACTTATGAAAGTGGTCCACTATAGTCTATTTTATTATAATTTAATTTATTTTGCTTAGAAAATCATACTCCTAGATAAATTTTTCAGAGTTTTCTTATTTATCGGAAAATATTTTTTGATATGCAAATCCTATCAAAAGATATCATCCGATAGTATATGTTTTTCTCATAATTAATATTTTTTTTTATAGTATAAATATTTATACAAAAAAAATATCTTTTTGATAATATTTTGTTTTGTGTGAACAATATATGAGAGAGCAATCCATACTTATTAGCTTGCTAGTCTTTCTTTTTTTGTTGCTTTCTCTTTGGGCCTTTACCCTCTCTATTGTACAAAAATAATCATAAAAATGTATCGATATGCAATTTTAAATAAAAAATAGTTTCCAATCCTACAATGTTTTTTTTTTAAAAATAGTTTAATTTGGATTAAATTAGTTTTAATTAGTCCATAAATCCTAGGTCAACCGACAATTCTTATATTGGTTGTTTGTTTGACAAGTTCACTTAAGTTCGAACTCGAAACTTTATAGTTATGTGTGAGTTTCAGTCATATTTATCATTTTTTTCTAAGGACAAAAGAAAATTAGTGTGTCAATTATATATTGTGCAAGTAGAATGATTTTGGTTTCGAAAAAAAAAAGAATTAATTAATTAATTAATTTGAACTTAATAAAAGTATTTTTATTTGTATTTTTTAAAAATAAACCAATAAATATATTAAAAATCCTTTTAAGCACAAGGTTTGTCTAAAAAAATTAATCAAAAGTTACAATACAAATAACCTCCAAAAAATATTACAAAGAAGCATAGCCTAAACAAAGTGATGGATGTTAACAGCCAAAGACAAAAATGTTTCTACTTTATCTTCAATCGTACTCTAGCTCCCATTACATTACTCATCCTTCTCCGCTTATTAATTCAAATCTGATGGATGTTGAACACAACAACGACGTAAAATTAGTGGACTTATGGGCTAGACAAGGAAAAATCGATATTGTGATTTATATATGTGATTTGATTATTTGGATAAAAACAATTAAATTTTGGCATTTAGTATTGTAGCTGTCTAGCATGGTATATCGATCCGTTGAATAAACCTATTTGATCTACATTGAAATTGTAGTGCTTATAATTAAATAAAAAATTCTTCCACAAATTATAAATTATTATTAGCGATCCACTATTAAAATAAACCACACAAGTGAGTTGTATATTACATTTTAATTCAAAATTTTAAGTTATTGAATCGATAATCACATTTATAAAATGTTCAATCTTTATTTTTCTAAATAATGTGAAACCTCGCATTTACAGACTTACTACACAACACAGATAAACTTACATACAAACTAAATTCAAATATATTTTTTTCAAAGACAAAAGAAAGAATGCTAAGTGAAGAAAGATAACACAAATTAAGATGGTTACACGGAAATTCAATAATGTGGTTATCTTATCATGTAATGATTTTTTTATGCCGCCATATAATTAGAGTCATTTCATTAAACGTCCTAAGAATTTCTTTTTTATTATAATAAACTGATGATCGAACTTATGATTTCTAACATGCTACTCAAACTCTTCATCACTATATCAAACTTAGTGGCTTGACGTCCTAAGATATTATCTACGGTTTAGGTTTTTTGAACTAGTTAATTATGAGATTAATTATCGAGTCAACAATGTGATATAACTGTTTGATCTTCACCCTCAATATATTATCAACAACAAGTATTAATTAACATTTGTTGTTTAAAAAACATAATAATTTAGAAATGAGCAATCTAGTATGTGGATACATAGTTTACTTTTTTTTTTGACAGATTTATGTGGATGTATAGTTGTTGCCATGTAGATTTGCAAAATGAAAATCTTATCATGAAAATCCTAACCCTTTTGAGTTTTGATCATTTTTTGTTTAGTAGTTGTGATTGAATCCAACTGGCAGAAAGAAAGTTCAAAGTACATATTCGAGACAATATTATCTACATACGTACGCAATGTTTGTACCTTAAAAAAAAAGACTCAAGGAATGGTGGTCCTTCTCCACTAAGAGAGCTCATCACATCACATAGTTTCTAATTGGAAAATATCATTCCTGGACCACTATGAAATTACACTTCTTCTACAAAATGCAACAATGTATAAAATGGGTACATATTATTGAAGTTGTATTATAAAGTCTCATCACATTGTCAAGATTCTATAGTTGTATTTGGGCACTCTTATCTTATGAGTTAGTTTTTGAAAGTCGGGTTAAGAATGACTTCCGATTTTTGTTAATGGTGTTCCTTCCGCCCCCCTCATCCTAATTACTCAATATATATATATATATAATAAAATAGGAAAATCACATACTTTCAACCAAATTCTATAGTTAATAAGTGTCGTGAAATATAAATTAAAAACTACGTAAATTTGTCACTTATCAATTGACTTGTAAGATCATTAATGTCTTTTTAACTAGATGTTATCAATAAATATTTAATGATAAAAAATAAAAAACTATCATTCAATTCGAGACTTCACACACTCTCATGCCAAATACTAAGTTTGGTGTATGAATATAGATGTGTGTTGCCCGATTGCGGAAAAATGGTATCAGGTGGCCCAATAGATATTGGACGAGGCTTTAATGTCATCTTAAAAAATTGAGTTAGGTATAACTCAAACTTACAAAATCAATTTATAAGGTGAGAATTATCTCCACTTGTATATATATTTCTATGATATATATATCTCTCGTCCAATGTGAGACTCTACATCCACTACATGAAATCTAAACTCGTTTAAGAACTCTTCACCATTTCTTGAGGATTGAAATTGCTTACTTTAAAGGTTTCTAACCATACTGGCATTGCCAACATTTTAAAACAAACTCTAATATCATGTTATTTCATTATGAATTTATAGAGAAGAAAAAGAGAAGAGAACAAACAAAATGAGACTAATGTTCCTATATAATGCAAAAAGGTATCAAATTATTTTCTATATTCAAGATTTTGCATTCTATCAAAACGCTAACCTCTTTTATTGTTTTTCATGTCTCTCTTTCTCTATGAAATCATATTTAATTTTAACACATAGTACTGTATACAATAAGGTTCCAGAGGATGTTCGAGATGAGCGGCAGCACAGGGCATCAAAATTTTAGGGGCACCAATTTTTTTACTTAGCATGTGTATGTGTGCGTGCGTGCACTCGTGTGTGTGTGTGCACATTCATGTGTGTTAAAATAAATTAATTTATTAATTATTATAATTAAATTTTAAAATGGACTTAGACTCTTATTAGCACAGTAATTTAGCAAGTTTTTTTTTTTTTTTTGAGGTTGGTATGCTTACCAAGCAAGACTATTTGCCATTCAAAAAAAAACACTTACCAAGCAAGACAACTCCCATCTCAAAATGAAGAAGTTCCTTCTTTTCCTTTTATCATCTTTTGCATCCACTTCGGAGGCAACGCCACCTTCTGCCACCGCAACGCCACCTTCGTTCATTCACCTGGAAAACAACTTTAAAAATCACAATAGTGGTGTGGTGGACTCAAATCTCTGAAGTGGCAGAAGAAGGTGACGTTGTCGTGGCAGAAGGTGGTGTTGCCTCCGAAGTGGCTGCAGAAGATGATAAAAGGAAAAGAAGAAACTTCTTCATTTTGAGATGGGAGTTGTCTTGCTTGGTAAGTGTTTTTTTGAATGGCAAACAGTCTTGCTTGGTAAGTATACCAACCTTAAAAGAAAAAAATTACTTGGTAAATTATCGTGCTAGTAAGAGTCTAAGTTCATTTTAAAATTTAGTTATAATATAGTTAATAAATTAATTTATTTTAACATATACGGACGCACACACGAGTGCACGCACGCATATGCACACTAAGTAAAAAAAATGGGTGTCCCTAAAATTTTGATGTCCACCAAGATTCAAAGAATGCTTGAAGAAATACTTATAGAATATCCACAAGAAAGTCTCACATCCGCAGCAAAAGTTGAAGTCACATTCTTATAAAGTATGAGTCAACTCTTTATCATCTGAATTAATTTAGGCTTAATTAGTTTTTTGGTCCCTTAAAGATATTTTAGGTTTCGCAATGGTCCCTCAAAGAAAAAAATGTCCGGATTGGTCCCTTAGAGACACATTCGTTTCTCAATTGGTCCTTTCCGTCAATTTTTTACAAAAAACGTTAGTTTTAGTTGACTGAATTGTGGATGCCATTAAGTGTAAGTGGTCCACCAAAAACTTTATTCATTTTTAAAATTTTAACCATGAAATTTTTTTGTTATATTTGGAGTTAAAATTTAACGGAAATGACCAATAGGACAAACATATATGTCTTTAAGGGACCAATCCGGGCCTTTTTTCTTTAAGGGACCAATCTGGACATTTTTTCTTTAAGAGATCATTGTGAAACCTAAAATGTCTTTAAGAGACCAATAGACTAATTAAGCCATTAATTTACTATATCCTTATCTAACAACTTTGGAGTTATATCAATTGGATAATTGCCATGAATTCAAGTGGATCTCAGAAAACCAATAAAGGTGAAGTGCAAATTGTCCTTTAAAAATGAAAATCTTTATGTTGGGTCTAGTGGTGAGAAATTTGAGTAGTATGCTATAGGTCTCGGGTTCGATCCCCAGTTCATTGTAAATAAAAAAAAATGAAAATCTTTTATTACAGAAAATAAATAAAATTCCATCATCCATTGTGCAATGCACGTTATTTTTAAAATAAAAATAAAAACGTCTCAATTGAGTGGGTTTAACATAAACCACCTCTTCATCGATATCTACAATTTTATTTTTATTTTTACTAAATCCATAGCTACAAATACAATTGTTTTGCTACAAATCCGATACATAATTAAGCTAATCACGGTCAGTAACTAATTAGCTTCTAAATTTTAAGGCAGGATAGGATCATGCATTTTGATTTGTTGCAAAAAGGTGGCTTCTAAAAATTGAGTTGGTAAAATAAAAAAGGTGTTGATGTAACTTTTGTTTCCCAAAGATATATATCGCATAGCTAAGTGATTAGACTTAAATAATTAATAAACGTCAATTAAGTTCAAATCAGATTGTCAAAATATCTTCTTAAAAACTAGAGGGTTTGTGCATGAAAAATAAAAATGACATAAAACACATCATCTTGATGTTGGAAATCCGCCATGAGATAAAGAAACTAAATTAATGACAACTTTTTAGAATTGAATTTGATTTTTTCCGTTGCAATTACTATTTCCGTCGCTATTACTATAAAGACAACAAATATTAACTCAATCTTTCAAAGACCAAGATAATAATTTTAACTCAACTAGCTAATACAACAAGGGAGAGGCATCAGAGATAATGATATCAGCATCTAACACCACAATAAATTATGATGTCTCTCGGCACAATATTAACACGAAAATAAACATGATTTTGACATGTCTAGGAATAACCCTATAAAGTGAAAGATGTACACAAACTCCACAAAAGATATATTTATGTCAATGCCATGTGAAATGGCTTTGAATAGCATCCATGAAGATTACAAGATGGTGCAGCGGCTTTTTTCTTCAGTTGGCTGCGAGTTTGCCTGCTGGAACCTTTGTGACTCGGATGGGTTGTACGAAAATTCTGAAGTATCAAGCCCATACTGAACAAGGAGCGGTATTGGTGTCAGACAGTAAAAATCACACACAATGCTGGCTTAATCAACTAAGTAACGACTAACAAAAAAATAATATGTTATTACTCCTAATCATGCTTAGCATAATGATCAGAAGTGGTGAAAAACTGGAAGACTAACTGAATATTACATCTATATTATAGATTGCTAGATTACATAGTTGATTGAAAAATGTCTCATGTATAAAGGACATTCTGCTTTGTGTCTCGGTGACATCAGAAAAAGATTAGATATAATTCCGGATCCATTTGAAAATTGAGACATCAAAGCAACAGAATATCTGAATTGAAAATTTCATAAAATCTCACATGGAAGTCTACAAACAATGTTATTTCAATGGTGCAATATTCTTTCAAAAATGCAATGATATCATAGTCAGGAAATCACGTGTAGAGTACTTCATTTATGTGTATGCGCCTAAATATTTTTCATTTGGATTTGTGCCTATCTAAGAATTAATTATTTTTGTGTACGTAAAGCCTTATGGCTACAAGCCTGGATTACAGCATACACTCACACAATTATGAAACTATCTAATGCAATTCTCTGTATGCATACTTGTTAAGACAAACATATGTAAAATCTGCAGAATTTATCAGGTAAAGTGAGCTGAAAAAACAATAATTAAAGATTGCACCTTCTCCCTCATTCGTGCACTCCAAGCATCATTTCTGTTAGGGCGTTGGTCAATTGCCCCAGCAACTGGTAACCCTGCTGGTGTAACTGCTTGTCTATTGAGCAATGGCTGCCGAGCTTGTTGCCTTGGATTAATGAGCTCATCATCACTATCATAATCTGCTGGCCTATTTACGGCCCTAACAATAAGGGCTAACAAGAAAAGAAGAGCCTGCAGTTCGATACACATTCCTAACAATAATTAGGATTGAGAAACTTAAAAAATGGGCATGTTACACTGCATACATGTTTAAAGTATTCTTTACATTATGTCCTCGAGTATAACTCTCCTTTTGGTGGTGAATAATTAGGGTAGGAGGGTGAAAAGATTAGGTCCATGAGTATATGCTCATGACTCCATTTCTCATCGATAAAGAAATATGAAAATGTGGGTGAATATTATGGGATGATAAATTTGGAGTCTTTTGTACTTCTAAATTACTTGCAAACATGGTATATTTGCCCTTAGCATGCAAGCAGACCAAAGACGCATGCATGTATGCAAAGCAACATTGATGTCTTTTAAATGCCAATCAGACAACTTTTTGTTTACCTCAAAGATGACAATCCCGAGAGCAACCCATCTCACAATATTCCAATTCTCTCTCAGAAACCCATATATCATATCAAAATCTCCAGTTTTGTCTGTCGGAATTTCCTGGAGAGAACAAAAAAAGGTAAGATGAAACATATACCTCCTTTAATTTCAGATCATAAATTATCATGAAGAACTTTACTTACTTCTTTCCAGCTTTTGTCAAAAAATAGAAAGGCTGCGCATCCCAGCTCAACCAAGATCAACAGTGCCACCAAAATGGAATACTTTGTTTGCTTAAGGAAACTTAAAATAATTCCTTTAAGATTAATGCTTGTATATATGCACACACAAAAAGTCACATACAAAGGAAGAGTGGAAGAAGAACTTCACTCATATTTTGTATATTAGTGGAAATTTGTGTGACCATGAAATATTTTTGGATGTAGCATAAGATAATTGAAAAGGATACACAAACTAGGCAGCAACCGTTCCGTGTCGCAGCTCCAATACATCCAAAACAAGAAACAACAAAGAGAACCGCTCCGACACCAATAAACAAGTAAATAAACCTGACAAACATGAAACAGCAATTAGAGAAGGACACAGTACAGGATGGTCTTTATCAACTTCATCCTAAATTAGCAAGATGCATATGTATCAAGAATTACATCAGAGTGAAAAGAAGGCAATTGATAATTTCATACTGATATTATGAGTGGAAAAATAGGTAGCTTAGAATATAAACGTAAAAATTCAGTCATGAATGATAAAAGTAAAGCTTTGGGATCCTAAAGTTCTATCAATTTACAATAATGACAAATATAAGGACAAAATACTACATATGGTAATTTATCAGTAATTATCTTTCTCTCGCACAAGTACATCAAAGTAGACTGTACTACTACTGTAGGTCTAAGAAACACTGTAGAAGTAATCAGGTTTAATTCAAATTCACTTTTTTGTGTATCATTCTAGGAAGTGCACGAAGCAAGTTTGTTTGAACTTAAAGTTTCTTTTCTTAATCAAAAGGCAGTAATGATGATTAATGCAACAATTAGACCAAATAATGGAGTAACATCTGCGTTTAATTTTACATGATGAAGCTTAACCATAATCTACAATGTACTGGCCAGCCATTTCAATAGTTACGCCACTCCTTTTATTGGTCATTGAATGTACCCAAAATCAAGCATAAAAATATGGCATCAAATACTTAAGAGGTTGATTCCTAAGTTTTGTTGGTATGAAAGTCCCAATTGCATTTTAGCCATCATTTTTCTGAAGTTAGTATTGTTCTTAAATTAATAACTGTGGATTTTATCTTATACAGTCATTGAATAGATTTATCCCAATCCCATATAAGAGAGAAAAAAAATTGACAACATCAATATAACCCAGAGCCAAACTAGACAACACATAACAAACTGATGCAGCAAAATATAACAAAAAACAAAACCTTTTACGAGCACACAAGTAATCAACAAAACACATAATTCAATGATATGCCCCAAAAATGGCAAGAAACGAGCAATAAGCATACCAAGCCTTAGGCAACTTGTCAAAAATGCTATCGGATAGAGACACAGCCATAAGCATCGGTCGTCCAAGTTGAATTAGAGCACTATCATCACTGACTGGAGAAATATCCGGGGTGTCGTCATCAGAAGCTTTACTGAATCCAACCAGCAAATAGATCCCATAACCCACCATGGCCAAACCAGTCACGGTTAGTATGAAGTTCAAAAGCTTCAAAATGCATTCCCAAAAGCCCTTACAACATACCATCCTTCTCTACTACCTATAATTATGGTTTAATCCCTCGACCAGAATTTAAAGGGGAGACCAATTCCCTCTCTGTGTTTTCTGCAGAAACAGGAATTTCCATATCAGTATAGTAAATAGAAACCACCACAGCAAGCATAAGACCTACTAAATCAATTCAAAATTTTAAGCGATAAGCTAACTTCAAGTTGTAGATAGAAACTAATAACAATAACAACTTAAGATGTAATTGGAAGAACTTATTTACTATTTATTTGGGTTTATATCATAAACATTGTTTAAGTGTTTGGAATAATTTCTGAAAAATAAGCTTATAACACGTCCCTAAAATTACTTATGAAAACAGTTTAACCATATTAAACCTATTTGGATTGGTTTAGTTGAATTTACGGGCATAAGAACTAGTAAGGGCCTGTTTGGATTGGCTTATTTTTGAGTTTATGCGAAACAACTTATACAAATAAATAAGTTTTTATGTATTATTATAAGTTTTTCAAGATAGTTTATTAGAAAACAGCTTATAAAGATACAAATTTTGTTAGTGAAAACTTATGAAGTAACATAAAAGGTTATTTATTTGCATAAGCTATTTTCATAAGCTCAA
Organism: Trifolium pratense; assembly: GCF_020283565.1. Classification (NCBI taxonomy): domain Eukaryota; kingdom Viridiplantae; phylum Streptophyta; class Magnoliopsida; order Fabales; family Fabaceae; genus Trifolium; species Trifolium pratense. Next base: position 64,802,911 of record NC_060060.1, on the reverse strand, counting down.
AAATAAGCCAATAGTCCATTTGGATTTGGCTTATTTTTGAGCTTATGAAAATAGCTTATGCAATATAAATTAAGTTTTATGCTATTTTATAAGTTCACACTAGTGAAAATTGTATTTTTATAAGCTATTTTATCATAAACTACGTTGACAAACTTATAATAATACATAAAAATTGCATAAGCTCAAAAATAAGCTAATCCAAACATGAATATTGTTTATGACATCTGTATGAACTGTTTCTAGCTTAAGAAAACAGCTTATATAACTTGTATGAAAACAATTTGACTTAATTTAATCTTTTGATATCATAAGCATTTATATGATAAGCGCTTATGATCATAAGCAATTAATGAAGTTGTTTATCCAAACATGGTCATTTTCCCTTTGATTATAGAAAGATGAGTGGTATCATGACTTAAATGTTTATAAGAGTATATGATAAGCACTTATGCAATAATATCCACAAATTGAATTATTAAATTAAATTATAGAAAAAGAATGAACAAATTGGTCGGAATGCAAATTAAACAGAAAAAGTGAAGTGAATTGTGTAGAAGTAAGTAACTTACAGAAAGAATCGAACAACTACGGAAATGGAATTGCGAAGCTTCGTTTGATTGTTCGTGTTCGCTGTACAAAAATTCAAAAATCACACTCACAAAGAAACAAAATATCATAAACTGTGAATGCTACGTGCCACTCTGCCATTTGTTAATACTACCGCCCAACTCCCTAATATTGACGTCATATGACTATTTTTCTGGAGTCAACAACAATTTAGTTGAATTTAACAAAATTGCAAATATATACTACTCCCTCCTTCCCATTTTTTACCATTTCACACATTTTAAGAAAAAAGCATAATAAAAAAAAAAAGAGTCCTACAATTATTAAATTGTCCTTACCTTTTTCATTACCAGTAGTAATGATTAAATTTGTTGAATATGTCACACATAAACAAGGGGCCCACATAAAGAGTAAAATTTGAAAAAATAGTTTTGAAAGTTGTATTAGGGGCTCACAAGGGGCCCACAACTTGTATAGGTCATTTATTTTGGGACAAATCAAAGTCAAAAAAAGATCATTTAAAATGAGACGGAGGGAGTAATATGAATTAAATTGATCATACAAAAATACTTTTCAGATTAAAATAACTAAAAAAAATATTTGAGGATTAAAATGATTATTTTAAATTTTGCACTAGCTACTAATAAGAATTATTCAATTCTTTTTTAGAATATATGAAGAAAGTTGTGTGAAATGTGAGAAATATAAAAGAAATTATACCGGCAAAAAATAAGGTGAAAGAGTAGTCATAGAAGTTAACTCACTTATTGAGTATATTTATCAAGGAGATAAGTAAAATTTCATCAAATAATTATAAACTTGAGTTTTTTCGAATAGTTAGTCTTGAGGGGATTCATTAATCACTTGAAACCAATTACTTAATTTAACTTGGATAATGAACTCTCTCTATGACAAATCATTCAGAAGAATTCGAATTTTACTCTTAGTGGAAACAATCATGAAAGTTTTACTTATCTCACGGCTCAACTCTGAATTTTTCTAGTTCCAAGAGCCCAGAGGGTTTATAAAAAAATTAAATAATTTTTGTTTACTTTAAGTATATCCAAAGGTTCTAATCCAACCAACCACTTGTCAACAAAGATTTGACAAACTCCAAACGGCATGTTGTCTTTTTAGGTCACCACCTAGTAGTCAATACACCAAAATGCACATAAGATCAAGTTTCTTTTTATGGACAAGAACACGTCAGATCATTGTTGGCATGCAATGCAACTACTTCTTCAATCTTTCTTTATTTGTGGGGAGGAGGGGGGTCCAGAAAGAAATCCATATTCAAGCAAAGCTTGTTGGGCTTTTTCTGCGTCGTAAAATTTGGTGAATGGGCGAAACTTGCAGAGTCCTTCTATTTGCACCCGCAGTTTTACTTTTGGCTACAATAATATATGTCATCTAAATATACACTTTCAAACTTACCTAGATGCAATGATGTTTGTGTCCAAAAAGATATTGAATTGAACATCAATCTTTTTGTCCTCTAAGAGGCATTTTGTGTATAATAATAGATCAAATAATCTACAAATAAGATGTTTTCAGTCATACGTAAAAATACAAGCTCAAAATATAAGTTTTGTAATTGTTGGACTCATGTTAAACATGATTAATAAGAAAATGTGATAAAATTACTGTCAAAAAAAAAATGTGATAAAATAAATAAGCGTAGTAGAAAAAAAGATAGACAGTCACGATAATGTTTATAATTTCTGTTAGTAATAAACTATTGTAATTAATAGAAAATACATGAATATATATATTATAAAGAGCAATGTAATCAAATAACATTATTTTATTTGTCTTGAAAAATATACAATACATATATAGTTATCTATGACTAAAACAATGTTCTTATTTTCTTTTGCTTTCTGTCAAAGAAATTAAAAGTTATACATTCACTATTGCATATAAACTTCAAAGTAATAGAATTATTTTTCGACTTAACTAGTAAATGCATATACATTGACCCATAATGCATAACGGTATTCCACCATAGGAACAAACATTCCTTGAGCAATCGGAGATAATAGTACAATTATGAACTGTGATTTAAAACAAGAATAAAAGAATGTCATTGAAAATAGTCAAAAGATTATGTATAAGGTCAAGAAATTAAGAAACTTGAAAATAATGAGACAAAATGGCTTACCGTTGGCATCGGTTACAACAAGAAATAAGGAAATAAAAATGATCACCGCATAAACAAACTTGAAAATTTTACTCATATTTTTTTCAAATGCATATAACAAATACAAATTTATTGTACAATATAAACAAAAACCAATGCTCTATTTACTTTAAATAAATATCTTGTAGCACTATGAAATTGAGAAAAATCCTTCATAAAATTAGAATCTTATTAAAACGCCTCTTATGTATATTGATATGTTGTGTTTGCCTCTTAAAATCACTAAATAGATTGCTTGATATTGGTAAGAATCACAGATAAAAATATTGTTAGACATTTGAGTTCATTCTTTTTATTGATTAAATTTTATCATTAATCTATTTTATACAATTTTATTTATCCCTTCATGATTGATAAGCTCCAATTTAAGGAATTATTTTGCTCTGTGTTATGCAGAAAAGATGGAAAATATTACAGGTTCATTTTGTGAATCGCTTGCACAAATCAAAATAATATATAATACATAAGATAGCCATGGTTAATTTATTCACAACAAATCCAAAACATTATCCTACCTACTCTTTCCATTATTAGATAATAACTCTACTAGTCCCCATGTCCAACAAGATAGGTACACATGACTTCAATTCATGGCCACAATCCTCATCAAAAATTTGTATATGCACCTATTTTCAACCACATGCAACATTTTTGCTCAATGTTTCAATTCAATAAATGTGTGGCCATTTTTTATTTTATTTTAGCAAGTGGCAATAGATATGATCCATCATCATCCATGTCATGGGAATTGGATCATGTCCATCTTTATATCTTCAATCATCTATCATGCCCTTAATCCAACAGTTGAGTTATTTTAAAAGAAAAAAATAAAATTGAAAAAGCTATCTTGAAGAGCAAAGGTTGATATTTTAGCAGAACAAATAGCACGAGAGAAACTGCAATAGAGGATCCAGATCCCAGGTCATGTTGGTGCCATGAATGCATCATGCATCATCTTATTATGTCATTGCCAAGAAGCTACATAAGCTATCCGTGTTATGGTGGGGACCACAAGGGAAAAATAAATGGTCCCAAGTTTTCCAGAAATGATTCTAAACTAATCTAATCTACCACTGTAGTTGGTTGTTGGAACCTCACTCATGATAAATTTGAGATACAAGATTATTACAAAAGTCCACATGGCATTGGCCCATGTGTGTCTGCCAGCCAGGTTGTCTCTCCACAACCACCAATAAAAGTAACTGATGTTTTGGTGGGACCCATTTAGGTCATGTACACGTCATCATCAGTGTTTAGAGGCCTTGCTCTTGCTAAAAGGGATGCCTTGTTTAGTAAGTTCATCCAAAACACTATCCATTGAAGGAGGTTTGAGGCCTATTGGTAATGGTAGCCATGGTTTGGTTATTGCCTCCTTCACAACCTTGTCCACCATTTCCTCTGCCTGTAACACATTTGAAATATGTTTGTCATTGTCAAGGGAATAAAAGAGTACACAAATTTTCCTTATTAAGTGTTGTTAATGTTATTAGTAGTAGTAGTATTATTAGTCAACTAGAGAGACAATATAATCACATCAGTTAAGGGCCAGCCACATTGTAGAAACTGTTGTCGTCTTGTCGGTTGCGCTGTCATATAAAGGACTAAACTTACATGCAGCGGATGCCATAAAAGCATCTTTGGAGTTTGTGATCGCATAGGGCCCAATATTTTTAACGGCATCAAGATAAATAAAAATTATGGTTAAAATGTTATTTAGTAAGTAAATTTAAAGTTAAAATGACTTGCACCGTTGATGTACAAAAATTTATACTGAAAACCAATAAGAACTCGCTACTTTGACACTTCATCCCGGATTATGTGATATAAATTAAGCTTTATCAATAAATTAAGTTGAAGGAAATATAAAGGAAAAAATGCATTACCGGATAATGGTCAAAGGAATTTTGAGGCATGCCAAATCTATAATCCACTGCTTTAGCATTATGCAACCCAGTTATATTCTGCAGTTTGATGAAAATATATAATTAGCATTACACTAGTAAATAGTTTAAAGACTTAAATATATTGTTTTTGGCAATTAATCCCTATTTGCTGATACTTACTTGAGTGTAGGGTACACAAGGAGGTTGAGGAAGTGGCAACATTGGGTTACCCCATGCATCTACATGCACCTGAAAAATCGATTATTGCATATCAAACTGCATCCATGGTTTCTACATCACAAAGGCATAAACAAGCAATATATGTGAAATGAAAACTTGTATCTTGGTTTGATTCCGAATAAAAAGATTACCCCCGGATAAGGATTCCAATGCCAACTTTCTGTAGGTTGTTGCCATAGAGGATAACCAGGCGGAGCCCAAATCGGTACACCGGCTGTTTGACTTCCAGGTTGTCCCCACATAGGATATACAGGAGCTGGAGGATAGGTGTGATTAGAATGATATGGTGGATAAGCCATGATTGGTCTTTGCATACAATAGTTCCTTTGCATTGTATCTCTTTGTTTTGGCCATTTTTTATCTTCGTCTGTGTGCATGATCTGTCTCTTGTGCATTCTATATTTCTGTTCAACAAAAATCTGTTACTAAATCTTACTTAAGACCATATAGATACACGTCATTTTTCTATATTAGTATCAGAAAAGAGACAGATATCTATAACTAGCAAATGAAATAATGACCTGAAGATGGCTTGCCACATTATGCCTTGTCAAGCCCTCGACTTTCATTAACTCCAATATACGAGAAGGAATGGCTTGATCAATACCTAGTTGTTCGACTGCCTTCACGAATTTTTTGTGCAGCTCAGGTGTCCAGTCTACCTGAACCAAAACCATGTACAGGAAGTGAAATCAGATAAGCATACTAGTTTATAAAAAATACAACCAAAAAGGTATTAATGTCAATATTTTTCAACTAAGGGAGAAGTTTACATCACACAATCATAAATGCGATAAGAAGAACCAATAGTCATAATGCATCTTACTTTCATCTTCTTCCGATTAGCTTTAATCTCACATGAATCCTTAGGACCACTTGTTTCATTTGGAGATGCATTAACACCAGTGTCGCCGAGTAACTTTTTACTTTGTGGATTCGTTAAAACACTACTCTCACCCTTCGAACCATTGGCAAAATCATCTTCCTCCTTAATCAGAGGTTTCGTTGGTTGAGGAGAACTCTCTGCGTTCACATTCTCACATGAAGTTTCGACAAATTTACATTCACCACCGTCGTGCTCCCCACTTTCTTTTTCTATTGAGCAATTAGTCTGCTCATGGCAATCGCCATCGTCTACTAATCTCGCACCTTGTTTTAACTGAGGGGTCGAAGGAGCCGGATATTTATCACTTGCCGCGGAATGCTCGTGTTCATCATCACTAGACTTGGACACGTTCTCTAAATCTATCAATATTGTACTCTCATGTAGTTTGTTGTCTGTTTCGAGCTGCAACATAGATTCTACCGATTCTTTGACAGGTTTTAGTGATTCAGACATAGCACTTGACTCAGCATTGAATGCCTGATTGATTGAATTCAACAACATTAGAAACTATATCTCTTATATTATGTTTCATAGTAAGTTCCAACATAATAAAAATATTAACATACCTTGTGAACCACATGCTGCCAAATATTTTTCAGTTTGTCCTCAGAGAGTGGTTTAGTGAGGAACTCAACTGCGCCAAGCTTTAAGCCAAAATAAGCATCAAAGAGTCAGCGTGTATACATCAAAAAACTATGTATCAAAATTTACAGAAAATATAATCTATGTCTAACTTAAATGAGTTAACGATAACATGTACAGAAAAATTGAATTAAATAACAATGCAAAAACTAGTTTCATTATACTACTAATTTTAAGAAGATTGACCTACACACACCGGGATGTCATAGCCAAAATCTTACCGCAATGCACTTCATCATGGTGTTTATGCACCGACTGTTTGAAGTCACTACATGAAAAATTGCAAGTATCATGGTTAGACAATTGAGTAGATCTTTCTATGAGAGAAGGGGGCTATAAAGAAATACAAGTTAAGTGAGACATGTTCGGCTCGGTTATACTTACTAATGGTTGGCAAGTCCTTCGCATTCTCAAGAAATTTGAAACCTCCATGAGGGCAGCTTATACTCACCTGCAACTCAGATGGACGCACGAAGTTATAAATCACATCATTAAAGCATAATCATTATAACTATGCAAAAGAAATAATTGCAATATATATTTTTGACAAAGTGAAACAATAAATGTTATGATATTATCCGAGTAAACGTATAGTATGATAAAAATCTTCACTTATTACTAAGATTTCACAAATTGAAAGACAAATGAATCTTCTGCAGAAAGCATCTTTTAGAGTCTACACTTCAGCAGCACCCAATTATAATATATTCACATAATTTAAATTAGCATGCTAGACAAAATCCATTTTAGTTTATTTCTTGCTTAAATTTTGCAACTACAGCATAATGGTTTGCCTGACGTTTGTTCGGAAAATGAAAGTTCATTACCTCCACTACGGCAACATGGAAATCTTTGGAACTACTTGATATCGCTGACAGGGCTTCATTCTCATTGTAGAAGGTAGAAACTGTATAGAAACTGAGGCTTAATTTTAACAAATTAAAGGAATAAACGAGTATGTAGAAGAAACTTAAAGAAACAAGGGAGACAGAACGATACTGTACTGCGGATTTCAAAATCAGAATAAAGATAAAATTAAACCAAGTTTGGTTTAAGATATAATTTAGGCCAAATGCATTCAGGAATCCTTTAAGTTTCGCGTTTGTAACAGATAGGTCCTTTAAGTTTTTTAGGTAACAAATAGGCCCTTTAAGTTTCTTTGCATTGTTACCTTCCAGCCTCCGTTACAAAAGCGCTGACATAACCGTTAACTTAGTGAGGTGGGTTCTTGTTATTTCGAAGCCAAAACACAGTGTTCACTCCCACCTCACTAAGTTACTTCAGTGTTCTTGTAACGAGAATAACTTGAAGAGTAATAGTGCAATAAATTAGAAACTTAAAAGGATCTATTTGTTACCTAAAAAACTTAAAGGACCTATATGTTACAAACGCAAAACTTAAAGGACATTTGAATGCATTTGACCTATAATTTAATTAGACGTTGTAATAAATGTGCATCATGTGCAATCAACTAATGCATATTCGCATATATAAATTAAAAAGGCTACAAAAATCAAAATGCACAAAAATGGAACAAATTCAGTTTTCCACAATAAAGTTAGAATCCTGGCAATGCTTTTTATCAATAAAACCCTTTAGAATTTGGACCACTTTCATTTCCAAAACATACAATTTAATCTCAAATCAAAATTTTAAAGCTTTATTTATAAACGCCTCTAGAATCAAATACTATACCACATATGCTAACATCAAGCATAAAAAAAGGTATAAAACTTGAAAAAAAGTGTTCAGTGAATTTTTCTATTTTACAAGATGCAACTAAAATCACAAGCCACAATTTCTTAGAGAACCGTATAACATAAGGACTAATGAAAAAAGCGTCACTTTACAAGATGCCATTCTATTGACAAGAATGGGACCAACTTTTTTTTTTGTCAGGTAGTCTAATGGCTAGAAATTCCAGCTTTAAGGTGGAGAAGTGGGGTGTACGGGGTTCGGACCCCGGCCCCTGCATATAATATGCAATGTCCCTTACCAACTGAGCTAAGCTCATGGGGACAGAACGGGACCAACTTTACCAACACATAATTAAGGAAAGTGGCAAGAAAAATCAAGTGAGGCAAAGCAAAAGGAAAAAAAAGGATCCAATTATTTTACCATTATAGTCCATAGATTCAAGCTTTGCTCTTATTTCAGAAGCAGAATTGTTGTCTCCTTGAAGTAGAAGAACCCTAAGTCCCTTTGGAAAATCTTTCCATCCTTGTAAATCATTGGCAGTGCAAACCATAGCTGGTTTGGCATCCTTTTTCAGATCAATACCAATCTATTCTTCTGCAAGATCCATTATCAGATCACAAAAAATTACAACCTTGATTAAATAAGCTATTAGACTTTAATCTAATATAGAACACAAAAACTCCATTGATTGAAAAATTAATAATTTTTTCACATGGTAAAATCAAAAGATGTAATGTATAGAACTAACATGTTCTATGAATTCAGATCATGCATTTCTTCAACAAAAGAAGATAAAAAAAGTGAACTTTATATCGTAAACTATGAACAGAAGATCTAATTTGCAACAAAGTTAAGAACTTTTGAGACAGAACAACAAAGTAAGAAAAACCCAGTTAAGATCTTGCAAAGAAAACTACAAACATTTTAAGAAGGTTTGAAAACAAACAAAGTAACACAAAGTTGCAAACAAAACATGACATGCATGTATCATAATCAAAACAAAAAAACAAAACATAAAAACAAAAATAAGTGGTTTCTTAAAAATTGAAGAGAGAATCAACATGCATATGAAAAAGTAAAAAAGAAAAAATTTCACCTGAAGATTAATAATACCTTGGCTGAAAAGAAAATGGCCCACGAATTCGTCTTGGTAAAGTTTTGATCTTCCTTAGTATTTTACTTACTTCATTGATTGATAGTAAAAGAAAATGCAGAGAGAGAGAGAGAGAGAGAGAGGAGGAGGGAGAAGAGAGGTTTAAGTGCAGTCGTTGAAGGGTGTGTGTCTGTGACTTCTGAACAGTCACATTCAATTTGAGAGAACCACAAAATATGCAGAAAAAAGTAACCAATCAACCATTCTCCCACTTAATTCAACCATTATATTCCAAATTTGCCCCCTCATTTTTCATAGTCTTGTGATATCTTATAGCGATGTCAACGGAGCGGAGATGGATTGACGAGTACTTTTTTTTTGGTTAAATAGTCTAATGGTTGGAATTTTACATTTTTAAGGTAAATAAGTGGGAGTATCAGGGTTCGTACTCTGGTCTCTACAATAATTTGCAATTTATCTATCAATTGAACTATGCTCATGGAACGAGTGGCGAATACTTTACCTTTCTATTCTCCAAATGTTTCTCATATTCTTCAACCTCTCGGGGGTCTTTCTCCTTCGTGTTCATCCTCACGGAGAAAAATTCCCCTTCTTCAGATCCCCAAACGGAACAATCCACATGATGATCGCCATTTACATATCAAATTGACATTCCTAATTGGAGCTTATTATTTTGAAAAGTTCATTATATGTCTGTCCTTCACTAAACAGACTCCGACGAATGTCTGCGAAACACTCTTTAAAAAAATTATTTAAAAAAATTATTTATTTAAAAAAGTTAAACATTTTAATTTCCAATGTATTAATTAAGCACATTTTTTAAAAAAAAAACTTACTAGTATTGTCGAGTAAGCAGGGTTTAGTTGATAGCTGCAAAGACATATTCAGATATTTCGATTCGAACTCAGGATCATTTACATTTAAAGTATGTAAGAGTTTAGCCACGAAATTACTTAACAAGTAAATAAATAGACTAGTCTCCTATGTTAAATAAGTGTGTGTTTAGTTTTGCATGAAAAATTTGATTTTAAATTAATAGATTTTGTAAAATAAATTTTAATTTAATGTTATGTTATGTTTGGATATATTCATACGAAAAAGTAAATTGAATGATAATTTTAGTGTGAAAATTGCATTATATAGTCGGCAACTATAAATTCTCCTCTAGGTTATTTAAAAAGTAAAAATCAATTTTACACTTTATAATCAATTTTTTCATCGAAAATTGAAAGAATAGTGTTAGTAACAAACTCTTTAACATACATATTTCAATAGATACTCTTTTATTGGTTGAAATTCATATGAGTCCAATAAAAAATTATAGATCCCACATAAATTTTAACCAATTAAAAAAGTGTATTAAAATATGAAGTACGTTAAAGAGTGTGTTGCTAAGACCATCATTGTGTAGTACATATTAGCTACTTGTGGTACTTATTAGGTACTATCATTGGAGTACACTGTACCACTCATTTGAGTACCAATTAATTAGGTTCTAAAATAAGAAAACTCTCTCTCCTCTTGACCCAACTTATTTTTAATTAAAATATTCTTTTCATGGGACTCACTTTATTTTATATATTCAATTTGATATTTACACAAAAACACAATTTGTTTTTTGTACATTACAAAAGCACAATTTTTTAATAGGTGAGCTCATCTTCAACTTCAACATGATCTTGTCGAACATATTTAGCAACGTTTTGGGCATTATGATCAACAAAATTAATTGTTTTTGAAATTATGTAATGTTATTTTAAATTATTTTTTAATTATGTAATTCTTAAAATTTGACAATATTATTTTAAATTAAATTTCGAATTTTAATTATTTTTTCTAATTATAAAAAAAAAATAGTACATATATACCAATTTATATTATAAAATAGATAATTAAATAATAAGTTATTGTAATGATGTGAAGTTATTGATGAGATCCATTTTAGAATTTTTTAAGAAGTGTTAGGTTGGAGGGCTTAAGTACCTATTAAATACTATTATTAAAAAATAATAAATTAGTGATGTGTCAATGTGAGACCTATTTAAATACTCGAATTTAAAGTTCTTCGTTGTGGATGCTCTAACACTTCTTAAATTGAAATCAAACAGACAATAAGAATTAAAAACTAATCTCTTACAAATCTAAACAATAAAACAAAGAGAACTAATTGCGTCAACAAAAGAAAAGAAAAGGAACTAATCTATCCTCATAAATATGTGTCTATACATTGAATTGAACATGGACAAGAGTACAAGACTCGTAAGTGATTCGAGCATGTATCAAATTATTGATTAGATTAAATGCATTTTGAATAGAGTTTATTCTGTTTGGTAAGATCATATTTTAGCTTATATTATATGATTAAAAAATGTCTATTATTTTATAAACGTTTTTTAAAAAGAGCTAATAATTTATTTTACTAACTTATAATTTAATTTTTAGATGTTATTTCAAGTAACTTTATGAGTTTATGGTTAATTATTTTTTCATTTAATTTTACTGCTATCATCTTACTTGGAAAAAATTAAATATTAATTAAACATATATTTTTTATGATATTTCATATTTACAAGTTAGTTCAACTGTAAATTTTACCAAACACTACAAATTAACTAGCTTATTCGCTATAACCTAAAAGCTAGATTATAAGTTATTCGCTATAAGTTTATCCGTTATAAACCAATTTATCAGTTATCCAATAATTTTTACCAAAAAAAATCTATGTTTAGAAGTATTGTTTATCGAGTCTATTTTAAGTTTCGTGCGAGCTCTCACAATTTTATCCTCGGTAAGTAAACTAGACCGATGATCAAAATAGTATGGTACAAAAATACAACAAATAAGACCATGCATGTAACTGATGATCACTCTTAACTTAAATTTACTCTCTCTATCTAAGAAAAACAAAAATTCCAAATTACAAGAAAAAATATTAATATTTTATCATTTTTAAGATTTATTTTTACTTATTTTCATGAAATTAAAAACAAATTATTTTTAATTTACTCTCTTTACTCTTTTTCCGTAATCAATAACCATTATAAATTTTATTTAAATCTTCCCATAAAATTTATTTTAAAAAAAATACAAAATTATACTTTAAATTAATTATATTAGCCCCACAATGCCAAAAGGTACACAAAATGTACATATTTTTGCCCCTGGTAAAGTGTCATACTCATAACACCTAAAAAGATAATAATCACGAATTTCTTTTTACTAATTCAACATGGCAATAATCAATTGCTAAAAAATGAAATGATACGTTTTTGACCCGCTTTAACGGTGTTTTCATTGCTTTTCCTATTTCGTTCTTTGTGTTTATTTAAAATAAAAATGAATTTCATTTCCACTTTTTAATATAGAAATGATTATATTTTTCCAATTTTGCCTCTTAATATGTATATTATTTTCAAAATATTATAGTAGTATTTCACTTTACATATGACGGTGAGAAATACACCAATAATTAATGAAAAATATTAATTTAATAAAGAGTTAAAGGATATATATCATGTAAAACAATTTTACATCATCTAATAAAAATTAATTAATTTGTCGCACATCAACTTTATATATATAGTAATATAGCAATTTTAAAGTTAATTGCGTGATGTGAAAGAATAATGATTTATTATTATATGTTAATGTAAAATTATTTTACATGATTTATTAAACTTTTTAATAAAAGTTACATGTGTTTTTGAAAATATCATTACATTTGTTGTAAAAAGTAGTATAAACCGAATTTATTTTAAAACAGGAGTAAATATGATGGTGAGGCATTGGCAAGGGAGTTTCCTTTAATTTTCTCCACAAAATACCAGCAGACTTTTCTTCAACTCTAAAATACATCTTAATTAATTAATTGCGTCTCATGCATAGACAATTATCGACATATAAATTGACTCTCATAGGTTCACATGTTTCATAATATGCCATTAAGTCTTGAAAGTTGACATGGATCCTGGATAAAGATGCCACGGTTAAGATAATGTTTGGATAAATATTTGTCACGTAAACACAATAGAAGAATTCTTTCTTTTTCATTTTTTACATAAAAAAACCATTTTAATTCTTTTTTTTTTCACTTGAAAAATATTAATTAATATTTATATTTTTGTAAGTCTTTTACGCTGAAGATAATATTATTCGAGATACAAACTCTCATATGAGATTTAGATATTAGTTCTGTGAAGAATTGCCTTGAGAAATGATGAAATGATGAACCACGAAGTTTGTATCACGCGGGGGGCATGGCATGTTGGCGCGTGGTGTTATTACGGAGTGAGGTTGGGGCAGACTCTGTTGCAGTCACGCGCGGCGTAGCTTCCCTCACGCGCGGCGTAATTGCGGGAATGTGTTTGGAGCAGGCTCTGGTGCCGGTCACGCGCGGCGTAGCGTTCTTCACGCGCGACGTGACCGCAGGTAACATATATACTCTGTTTTTCTGCAACCAGCCGCCAGCATGATGAAGAGAGAGAAAAAAAAGTGAATTTTTAGGGTTCTTCAACATCATTGAGGCTAGATAATTAGAGTGTGTTTCTCTTGGGTATTATCTAGGGATTAGAACTCATCTCTTTCATCTTGTAAACATTATCTTTGAAATCTCTTGGTCACGGGAAGAGATTTGGGAAAATGGTAGATTTAGGGAAACACTAAATCTTGTAACTCTTTGGTTTGTATCTCTTTGTAATCAAGAAGGAAGTTTGATAGTGGAACGGAGAGCTGCTCTCTCCCCCAGACTAGGTCTATTTTGGACCGAACTGGGTAAACAATTTTCGTGTCTCTTTTATCGCTTTTATTTCACTTTGTGTTTATTGCTTATTCCATAAGTTAGTTTTGGTTGCTTAATCGTTTTGCTCCACACACTTGAGTTATTCATTGGTGTGATTTTACGACGAATTCACAACAAGTTCGTTGTATTATAATTGTCTAAGAGATTGAATTACACGCAGTCGGGTTGTATGTAGTTACTTATTTTAAACCGTTTAATTAAGATCAACATTTTAGATTTTGAGATAGTTTTTTTTATTATTTTTGTTTGATATAAAATTTTGAGATGACATTTCAACCGTCCGATCAAAATCGAACGGCCTAATTTGTTGACTGTATGACTGCACCATCCATATTTTGACTACACAGAATCCAAGTTCAATTGTCTAATCTAATACTTCATCCGGTCCTTAATATAAGAGAAATTTGACTTTTTATATTCATTAAAAATCTAATGTATGTACTCCATATTATTGACTAGATACATTGTATTTTATTTTAATTAATTGAAAAATAAAAAATATTAATAAGTGTAAAGAAAACGTTGAATTATTTATGGATCAAAGATTGTCTTCCTTTGAATATATCTATCTATAATAAATATCTTAGGCTAAGCATATATATATATGAAATGCCGACATATGAAATGAAACTCACTTTTTGTTATGAAATGAGGGCATTTTGGTAATCTGAGATGGTCTGCCCATGCTTGGTGGATTGCTTAAGCATGTCTAGATGGTTGTTAGTTCATTCATTAATTAATTATAATGTAAGTTAATTTAATTGTATTAACAAGCTCCCGTTTCCACTTCACTACGTACCAATCGCTAACTACAAAGCTTGTAATTGCAACCATAAAAGGTGACATGCAAGCTAGGAATCTGCTACTGGTTTTAACAAGAATAGAAAGTAAAAGAAACAATTGATCTTTAAAATTGTTTTTTGTTTTTTAAATGATCTTTAAATTGTTAGTATCCAATAATTTGGCGTTGAGAAGTCTCGAGGAGTGTGGGAGAAAACAAATCCAAATACTATTGAACCACAAGATTGTAAGATGCCGGATGTTACATCTCCATCTAAAATTTTAAGACTTTATGTATATAAGTCATTTTTCTTTATTCGATATATTTTTTCATTTATAGCTAATGTGAGACTTAACCATTTTCAAGAATTTAACATTTGATCTATCAAATTTGTAAAATAATAATAATAGTTCTTTAAAATAAAATACGACAATGTAGTTAATATGTATATTTTATGTATAAATGCATGTAGCTAATACGAGAGTAGTTCATATAAAGAGCAACACTTCCTTTGGCACAAATTTTTGAGCACAAGATTTAGGCACACACGAATAAAAAAATTAAAAAAAAATAAAATTGTCACATCAAATATATTATTTTAACCATTTTTACTTTACTTTTTGTATATCTTGTGAGATGCCTAACAACAAATATTTAGATTTGTGCCCAAAGAAGTATTTCTCGTAGTTCATATATGTGCATACGAAGGATATTTTATAGACTCTCTAGCTATAGTAGTAAATTTTGACTTTTCAAATACTCAATAATATTAATTCTGACTTTATTTGGAAAAAAATAAGTATATATATATATATATATAGAGGATGTATACTATGAGAATGGTAAAGATATATGAGAATATGAGAATGAATGACAACCATTAGATTTAAATGAAGGAGTAGGATTAGAATCATATGATTGTAATGTGGCATTATCATTCCATTCAATTTTCTCTCTCCTCCAGTATCACAATTCTTGAGCGCGTTGCTTCTTCTTTCGGTTGTCTCTCAAGCTCTTTCACCTTTCCGGCCGCCGTATCCTTCTTTTCAGTTCCGGCGGCGGGTCTTCTTGCTCTGTCACCAGCGTTTTCTCGTTTTAGGCCGCCGTCTTTCTGCTTCGTTTACGATCTCTCTCTGTCTCCAGCTTTTTCGCCACGTCGTTCTCCTTTCCTTTTCGTGAGCACCTCAGGCGATGCCATTTTCGTTCTCCGGCCTACCACACAGTCATCATCCTTTACCTGTCCCCTTTTCTTTTATCAATTTCCGATCTGTGTTCCTTTTCCTTTCTACTTCACCCTTGACTTCATATTGGGTTTAGGGATTCTGGGTGGAAAATTTTATCATTTTAATTTATTTGATTTTTATGTGTTTAAAATTGATATGAGGGATGTTGTAAAAAAAATTGATGAGGGATGCTTGTTAATATTCCAATAATTATACACAGTTTGTTGTTATGATAAACTCAATAATCTGTTAAAAAAACAAATTTTAAGTATATTCTATTTCATGAGAGACCTTGCAAGTTGAATGAGATTCATATTGTTAGTAGATTGAACCAGCATCGATTGTTTAGTTTGTTATTGGATAAATCAAATTTGGGTGGAAATTGCAGATGAGAATAAATCGAAGAAGATGAAAAGCATTTAAGAGAAATAATTGACTAGTGTTGAGGCATGTGTGTTGCTTTTAATCTTGACCTTTGAATTTTAATCAAAGGGTTAATAATTATTCTCACCATTCTCATATAACTTTGTCATTCTCATGTGATACATCCTCTATATATATATATATATATATATATATATATATATATATATATATATATATATATATATATATATATATATACAACAATGATTTGGGTCTCCCTAAAAACATAATAAATTGGGTCTAATTGGTAAAAAAAATAAATTAAACTCCTTAACATATACAATAATAAGTCCAAAATTTGACTCTTTACATATGAAAAAATTTCGACCGAAACTAAAAATCCATTTTGATACTAATTCTCATTGTTAAACAGTTGTAAAAATTTCGTTATAATAAACAATAAATATATTATTATTAATAATCGGTCACTACACAAGACGAATAGAGATCTAAAAAACAGAATTACATCATAATAACATTGTATATTTAGATGGACATAGTATTTTTTTTTTTTGTCTAAAATAAATAGTTATGTTTAGTGGAGAAACTGAGACAAGTTTGTTTGCGATAAATAAATATACCACCCACATGCACAAAGACCATGTATTATTATTATTAGACACCATGATGCCAAATTACCAATAATACGTTACATCATGATACCAATTTAGGCAAATAGATATTAGATCAAATTGTATATAATTACATAGAATATAGACTTAGAGGAATTAAATCAAGAGAATATAAATGTTTGAATCGTACATGAAACAGTGACCCCTCCAAGTCCAACCATAATATATCTCCCATAGTTTGTCACCACTGACCACCCCAAAACAAAGGGCTTTACCTATATATATTGTCTCTTTCTTTTTTGTTTGTTTTCTTAAGAAAATATGTTTAGATCAATAGAGTTTTGGAGACTCATCCGGACTAAGACAAACTTAAGTCGATTTTAAACATACCTGACAAATATTTAAAAATTAGTCAATAACGTGGTAATTCTTACATTGAAAGTGATAATTAAACTCATATTTTTATGAATTATAAGTTAACTCTTTATCATCTGAATCAATTTCCATCGTTTGATTTATTTAATTTTTATTTTTTATTTATCTTAGAGATAGTGGAATCTCCACATATAAAAAATCACTTTGTCTCCTTTCATTTTCTTTTGTTCCCAATAATATTTTCAAAGGTTCAATCATTTTTCATTACCACCAATGAGACTTGAGACTTGAAACTTCCTTCTAGGACCAAAACACATGCACACACCCAAAATTCAAAAACAACACCTAATTTAGGTGTCATTGTCCTTCAAGAGTTGATAGTTTTGAATTAAAGAGTCCCAACTATTTGGTTCATTGTTGCTGCCAGCCACAATCATTTCTTACTTTTCTTTTTCCACTTTGCATGTGAAACATGCACTTATTTACTGTAACCTAGTGTACTACTAATAATTTGTTTTCATCTTGTTCTGTTCTATTACGAAATTATTATTTATACGGATCAAACCTAATTACATTAAATTTTCATAATCCCTATTTACATATCCTGCAGCTTTTTCCCTTGTCTTCTTATGCAATCACAGAGTTTCTTTTAAAATTGGATCATCTTCTTTTAACTCTTCTTCTTAAACTTTGATAATTTTATTATTTCTTAATGAAAATTAAGAGAGATAAAGAATTACAAGAAATTTTTTAGAGAAATATATTGAAGAAGAGGAGGTTAAGAGTAATATATGTGAACAGTTTAAATATGAGTTTATAAGTCGACTTAGTACGATTGAGTTAAGTTCAACATCCAATTATAAGATGGTATCGGTGCCTTCTCTAAAATTTTGTTGGATCACCTGCTATCATATTTCCACCATCGGATCACCTACTATTTATATTCACACACTAATTTGGGCATAAAAATATATATGTGTTAAGAGTCTCACACCATATGCGAGACGGGTGTGAAATTTTTTTTATATTTTTGTCAGCTGAACTATAAATTGTAGAATCTATTACACTTCTTTTGGTCCCTCTGATTTTATATTTTTTAAAAGGTAGAGTCACTAGTTAAGAAAACAAAAATAAATAAATTTACATTAAAAATAAATTATTTTTTTTATATTCTTAAAAAGTAAACACAAGTTTCAAAACTTTTTATTATATCTAGTTCTTAATTTAACTAATTTCTCAAGAACACAAGAGACACTAGTTGGTATTTTTGTTTTAAAAATGATCCCTGTGTGCATCGTGACACTGAACTCAAATTTATTGAAAAGGTTTTGGAGTAAACAGGCACTTTGATTTCTGAAAGTGACACTCGCTGTCATAATAGTCCCCGAATCATCAAAAAACAATTTAAAATTCCTGAAAGTGACTTCCGTTAGTCAGAATAGTCTCTGACGTTGATAGTGCTGACGTGGTTGTTTGATAGTGTTGGCAACAATTATGAAAATGATGACAAGTTCAAGAGAGATGTAAGCTCAACATTTATGAATAATTTATAAATGTGCAGACATCAGTTCAATTTAGAGTACTAGATCAATTTTCAAAAAATAAAGATTGTGTAGACACTTGACATGAGCACAAATGCACAATGCATGGAAGGCCATGCTACTCTGCTGCCTTATATCCTACTTTACCTTATTCATCGGGTTCAAATTTCAAACCCCATATCGCATTGCACTTTGTATTTTGTTGATTTGGTGAATAATAACATTGTTTTCTATAGTTTTAAATGATTCTAAACTTGCATTAAACTTTAGGTGTGTGGCTGTGGGGTTGATTTTGACATTGTTTTCTCTAGTTTAATCATTATTGTAGAATCATTGATTTGGTAGTATTAATTTTTTGATGATTTTGTTTTGGAGAGAGATAGAGTAATGAATCCTTTCTGTAGTACCTGATTTGTTTTGCAGAGAGAAAGAGAGTGTAATGGGAGTATACACTTCACGCTGTAGGTAAAGGATTAATATTACTATTAATGTAAATAACAAGTTGCCCGTCTAGCTCAGTTGGTAGAGCGCAAGGCTCTTAACCTTGTGGTCGTGGGTTCGAGCCCCACGGTGGGCGAAATCCTTTTTATTTTTTTTAGTTGTTTCGTTTGTTGTTTGTTCATCAAATGACAATCAATCAATTTTACTAGACAAACCAAACTGTCTGTTTCATAATCAAAAGCATGTTATGCACCAAACAGACAATTCATTCATTTTTTCTATGATGTGTTTCTGCCATTGTACTACCACTTCTAGCTCCTTTTATCAATAGGCATATATGATATATGAATGAACATAATTCACACAAGTGAAGGAATATACACAAATTCATTTCAATAAAAAAAAACGAGTGCTTTTGGAAGACTCTTTAAGGACTTTAAACAGTAGTAAGTTTTTAAGAAAATTTTATGAAAAGTTGTAAAGTCAATGCATTGGAAGGTGAACTATTTAACGTTTTAAACAAAATGTTTCTTTAATTAAAATCCTTAAAGAGTGTCTGGAACATTTATTAGCAAAACCTCTGAGTAAACAGCCATTTTGATCCCTGAAAATGGCAATCGTTGTCATAATAGTCCCCGAATCATCAAAAAAACAATTTAAAATCCCTGAAAGTGACTTCCGTTAGTCAGAATAGTTAGTTTATGTCAAAAAAAACGTTTGATAGTGCTGATGTGGCCATTTTGTTGACTTTGTTGACCAATACGTGTCATTTTTTAAATAAAAAAAAAAATGATGCCACGTAGGCTGAGACCAAATTGAAGGTAAAAAATTCAAAAAGGTAGATGGGTGGTTTTTTTTTTGACAGTAGATTGATGGTTATATCTTCTATTTGGTCCATTTCACTTTTTTAAACACATTTCATCTCACCCTTCCTCAAAGTGACAAAGTCAAACCGTCACTATCTTCTTCATCAATCACCCTTCCTCCATTATTACTGGTTATTAAGTTCATCGGTTTGTTCATCATCATCGAGCAAGCCTACAATTTCGACAAAACAAGGTAAAGTTTTTCGTCAATCTATTCTATTTTTCGTCACAATGTTGGGTTTGGTGGTTTCTTAAGTTTTTTTTTTTGTTCCCTCGAAAGCACATTTTTTAAGTTTATAGTGTGTTAGTGTCTATGGTTGTTAACAATGTTGTCATTTTAGATTTTTTTTATACTTGTGTTTCTTTTTGTTTAATGATGTTGTAGAAGTGTATTTGTGGCTGTTTAGTTATATTCTATAGTTGTATTTTAAGATTGGGAATTTTTTTAGGGTTTCATAAAAATGTAATGTACTTTGGCGTAAAGTTTTTTTACACATGCATCTAATAATATGTTGCCACATCAATTAATGAAAGTGACACATCGTGTTCTTAAACACAATACATGATGTATTGGTATATTATTTAATGCATGTGTAAAATAACTCCACATCGACGGTATATATAAATTAAATTCTTTATTATTCTAATATATGTTGGTTGGTGTAAATGAAATCTCAGTTAGTAATGTTATGCTTTTTAAACCACTTGAGTAATGTTTAAATTACACCGTGTGTTCCGAATATTTGGCTAGAGTATTATCAACATTTTGAAGTGCTTTTTTGCTTCGTAGTGAATTGGTAATGATATTCATATCAATACATTGTTCATTGCAGAGATTTTGTGGTGGTTTGTGCTTCAACAATGGCTGATGAATCGGGAAAAGCTGTTTCAAATGATTCTTTCAACTCAAAAGAAGTTGAGAAGCCTCAGATTCGTTAGGCGGTCTCGGCATCTTCATTTCTTGGAGCACTGGACAACCCACTAAAGCAGGAGGAAATGACTGGCAAACAAAAACTTATATATATCAAGCAAAGCGGATGGGGAGGAGTTGGACTTCAGCCAAAGCATTTGCTGTTATGGGCTTTGTATTCTCAGCTGCCGAGGTGTCTTGTTGAGAAGGTGCGAGCTAAACATGACATCGGAAATACAGTTTTTGCTGGATGTACTACTGGAGGTGCTATATCAGCTAAAGGTAACCAACCCTCGTTTTCATTCATTTTCTGTCATGACAGTTTACTTCCCCAACGCACCATTCCATTAAATATATTGGATTTGCCTTCAGAAATTTCTTAAATTTATATTACATCACATAACATAACTAGTTTGTTTACAGTCAATCAAGACCTACAGTAGTCGGAGGTAAAATGTCTCAAGGATGTGATGTTTCTCCCCAAGATATAAGCACATTTCAAAACTTAAGCATGCAGGTCCCATCAACTGATGCAAGCTTGATCAAATGCAGGTCACACTTACACGATTGCCCCATGTAGCTGCAAAGTCAAAACAATATATATTCTACATTCTCACCCAACCTTTTCTACACAGACGATGTTAGACTATGCTTCAGCCATCGTAATATACACGAGTCACTATTCAAAGAAGTTTCTGTATCAAAAATTTGGTTCCATGGGCTCTGCATCAAATTGATGGAACGAGAAATTAATTTTAATGCATCAGAAAACAAACATATGTTAGTAACATAACACCACTGACCTGCTTTCAATGTAGGGCGTTGTTGACAATTCAGGTCCATGTTTCCATTGACCATCGTTTTGCTTGCATCTCTTTTAGTCATCATCTTTGAGGCGCTCAGAGAGCCTTCAACTGAAGGGTGAGAAAAAATAAATATAACTAGTACTAATTAATTAAGACAAAAAATCAGAATATATTACTAGCTCAAAAGACTACCTGGCAGCTACACATTATTAGAATTTAATCAGTATTGGAAAGAATTGAATAATGCAAGTAATTTTGCTAAAATTTCCCGACTTTACGAATATCTTGTTTGCATTGACTAATCAAACATGTTACTACACCCACGTACCTTGCCATTCCCATACCACTTTTGATTCACCCTTCACCAACTTTGGATAGCGATCTACACGAGAATCTTCTTGAACCAATTCTTCTACCTATAATCCAATTAAAGTTTTTATAAACACAACCATTTATTTATTTCATTGTAAAAACCCATCATAATAATTCTAGCTGTAACCTCGATCAACAAACACATTGTAAAAATCCATTGAAACATTCAACTTAAGTTACAAGACAAAGTGATTTCGTAACAGCAAGTCAGCAATTCTACAGATAGTTGGGGGGTCAACGATTACACCCTTCACCAATTAACATGTGCAATAAGGAAAGAAAGATTCACCGAGCTAAGTTGATTGACAGGGATATGCCATTACAAAACACAACTTAATACTCACTAATACACTCAAGAAAGGAACAATGACTATTTTTAAGTTGAAGGTTAAATAAAAGGCAAAGCAGCATAGTGAGAAAAAATGAGCCAAGGAAAAGTTTTGACTGTGAAAATCAGCCAAGACCAAACTGAAGCACCGAGTTAACTAATGGGGTAAACTGAATCAGTTTGATATGTTTTGCTATTTCATTAATTCTTATTACAACAATAAAGGATAATCAAGCTGGAAATTCAGAAATAACCTCATAATTACCTTTTTCCATAATAAAGGGTCCTTCCTTTCTCTTGGTAAAAGCAGGTGATCCCGTAACCTAGAAGCAACAACCCAGGGTTCACATTCACCATTTACACTCTTTGATGTCAAGGCGTTCTCTTCAAGTATTTCACAGACCTATAACATCAGCAACAATGAAGGTTTAAGACAGAGGTTGAATCAGAATAAAGCAACAATGGTGATCCATAAATATAAAAAAGACAGGGAAAGTAAAATGTTTTACTCCTATACTCTATACTATATTATGCATATCATGTTCAATTAAATACACGCGCACACACACACACACACACATATCCCACTATACCTTGTTGTAAAGCTCCTCAACTCGTCTCGACATGCGTAGCTTTCGACGGACATTCCAGAACAAAATTGTGCATCCTACAAGCTGTTTAATATTGGTAGTGTTAACATGCTTACTCATTGATAATAGACATACGTACGTACACACTTATGTAATATATTTAACAAAAAGGTACCATAGCACAAATGGGCAAAACAACTAGAATATGTTCTGTGATCCACTGACTTAAGCGGCAGGCGTATGGCTTGTAATGCTCCACTAGCAAGTCCGGACACTTGAATTCCTTCATCCTATATGAGACATAAATAACATCTTAAGCAGAAGTCTTGGCCTCGTAGTAAACAAATGACTAAAGGTAAAAACTAAAAAGCAAGAGAAGGTGACATACCCATGAGAGTTTAACCTCATCTCCAGTAGTTTATCCATAGTATCAAATGCCTTTTGTTTTGTATAATTATAAAGTGCATTACCCTCTTTGACATTTCCCGCATGCTCAAAATAATTCCACAAATCATCGTCATGAACCTGAGATGAGAACACAAACGGGGAATTTGAAACCAACAACAGAAAAACTCGAGCGGTAACAAAGTACATCCAAACATACAATAAATACAAGTAAACATCACAATCCAAGTGTTATACTTAAAAGTAAAAAAACTAACCCAAATTGATCCAGTTCCAGAGCACAACAATCGAGCATATTCTCCACAGAGGTGACGCTCCACCGTCTCCACCTGATGTCAAACCATACAGAAACATATTGCCAATGAGAATGATAAACAATAAAATAAAAAATAAAAAACAATGAAAACTAATTAAACTACAACAAATCAAATTGAAATTGTTGGAAACATACAATTTTTCGAGCTGATTCATTGATATCTCCATCTTCTACACACAAGTTACCATGCTTTTGGTAACCATTCAAACATTCCAATTTGCCATCAATGCACTCTCCATTACTTGGACAAGGTTCACAATTATCTGTATCCTACCAAATTAAACAAACAACAAAATTATGCACATCATTTTATTATTTGGTCAAGTAAGTAGTCTAGTGGCTAAATTTCACCTTTTTTTTGTGACAAAAAATTTCACCTTATTATAAGGTGAATAAGTGGGGTGTTCGGGATTCAAACCCTGGCCCCTGCATATAGCAATATCATGGAGTGTGCTCTTCCGCTTGACGCGAAAATCTCTGATGATACTAATGAATCAATGCAATTGTGTGTGTCTGAATTCTTAAGCATGTCATTTCAAAATATACATAAAAAAAATAAATAAATAAATAAACCTAGAGATGCAGCGCAATGAAATTCAAAATGCAAGTGAATTTGGGGAGAGAGAGAGAGAGACTGACCGGGAAAGAAATCGAGAGAATTGTCGCAGAAGGGTTTGGTAGTAGTTGGATGAAGGAGGGCGGTGAAAAGGAGATTGGAAGTCCAAGCAACTAAGGATGCGACGGCGAGGACGAGGATGAGTCTGGGAAATTCGTGCTTGGACGGAAACAAAGTTGGTGGTGGTTCTTTATGGATTATTGGTATTGATGATTTCGATTTCACCGAAGCTCCTCCTCCTCCTGAACTTTTCTCAGTTCGCCGATTCATCACTGTAGTACTGAGAGAAGTAACTCAGAATTTCACTTCTTTTCTAGTCGTTGAGACGAGGGAGAAGAAATAAGGGACCGGACCGGAAAATAATTCCGTTGTATTATTCTAAAATTTGTGTCTGAGGAGAATGGTTTTCTTTATGGAAATTATTTTTGAGTTTTTTTTATACAGAACTAATAAGTGGGTCCTTTATCATTTTTGCAACTAGTATCCGGACCCGTGCTTGGCACGGGCACGGGTAAAATGAGATTACAAAAAATAAAATTTTAATATTATAATTTTCATAATTCTCAAATAAAAAGAATGAAATAAAAAAAAAAGGATCTCGTATTAGTCAACAAAAAAAAATATGATACCATATTAATATATAAATATAGTTCCTGTGTAAATCACAATGTAAAAATATAGACTCGTGTGTACACTTTAAAAAAAAAGCCCCCCAAACAAAAAAAAAAGTTAAATTCGATAGTAAAATAAATATGAAACAAAAATACCCTAAAGAAATTATCAAAATATATTTTATATTAGTTAATTTTCACATCAATATCCTCCGAATATAATAAATATAGAACCTCGTATAAATTATAAATAAAAAATATGTCTTAGTGTTAATATATGAACAAACATACAATCCCTAAATTAATATATTTTTTAGGTATTAACCATCTTGTTCACAAGGGAAGAATTCTTTGATAATTCAGAGTTCGATCGCCGGGTAAGTATATCCCCTAAATAATACATGTGCAAAATTCTCACATAAATAAAAATAGGTTCCCATATTAATATAAAAATATAAATATATAGTCATATACATCAACAACAAAAATAGGTCATATGTAAATAAAAAAAAAAAAAAAGAACATGGTCCCCATAAAAAATACAAAAAGATAGGTTCATGAATAAAAGTATAAAATCCCGTATAAAAGTTTTAAAATAAAATTATATAACCACGATAAAAATTATAACATATAAATAAATAAAAAGTAGGAAAATTATATTCTCTTTCTCCTCTTTGTTATTGGTCTTCTCTAAATAAATAAAAAATTAATACAGAAAATAATCTTAACCTAATCAAATCAAATCAATTTTGTCCACTATTAGAAAAGAATATCATTATCCGTCAAGTTCAATCACAACCATTTTGGTCTTAATTCATTCATTTTTTAGCGTCTCTATACATATGCAAATAAAATATAATAAATGATTAAATCCAATATAAAACATCACATATTTAGAAATTACCGATAGAAAATATATGTTTCACCTAAAACTATATAAGCAGCATGATTTGAAAAGATATGTTGCATGAAAAATAATACATGAGGATAAAAATAAAAAATAAGAACACAAAGAAAAATATAAAGAACCAAGGAAAATAGATAGGATTCTTATTTTATTCCTCCCACCACTCGATACACCATGGAGTATCATATTTAGAAATACAAAGTAAGTTTTCAAGCAAAAAAAAAAACATAGTCTTGTTCAATGAATTTGAATATAATTTTTTCCCCTCTTTCTACTGATGAGCCTCATATGGATGAGTAATCCTTGAAAAGACCAGATTCCTGTAAAATGAAAGAAGAGAAAAATAAAAGCCTCCGTTATAATAAGATAGTGACATTAAAATAGAAGAGAAAAATAAAAGCCTCCGTTATAATAAGATAGTGACATTAAAATAGAATAGCATGATTACCTGTACAATAAAAAAGTATAGAGTAATTTATGTTTCACTAATTCAACTCATTCAATACTTCATTGCAATCTTGTATCCTTCTTTTGCTAAGCAAATCAAATAGAAAATGAGAAAAGTAGTAGGATTTAGAAAAAGTTATGTTTTCTTATCTACAAATCAATAAAAATGACAAAATTATTATTATTTTTTTTTTTTGATAAGCAAAAAAATGAATTATAAGGAGTACAAGGGGTACTCAACCCTTACAATTCAGAATAGATCACTTTAGATGCGTTGAAAACAATCTAAAGGATTATTACGCCATTCAGAAAAAACTTATTATTAACAATACTAAAAAAAAATACAAATCAGAAGATTAATTAGGGTATTCGTGTAATGAAACCAAACAATAACCAAAATGAATACCATTCAAAAATAAATAAATAAATAAATAAACCAAAACATTAAAATAGTTAAAAAAAAATGGAATTATAAAGATCATACGTGAAGTAAAAGAGAAAGAAGAAGAACTTGAATATAGGAGGAAGAAAATACCGACCAATGTTGAAATTTTGTGTAGCTCTATTAGAAACAGACTATTTATAGATGTAAAATAATAAATTAAAAGGTAATAATAAATCATGAATTAATTTGATTGAATAAAAAATTAAACCGTTGCCTTAATTATGACCACAAATTATGAATAGAGTCAACAATTATATTTTTTTTATATAATGTAGATAATGTAGATGGATACGGCACATAGACAACCGTTGTATTTTAAAGTACAACATAATTTCCATAAGTGATACTATACCTTAATTATTTTAATGCTAATTGTGATCGTATACATTTATTAACGCATTCATATAAAACGCGTTTTTAGTGCTAACTTATTTCTACGAAAGTTTCTAATTTCTGATAATGCTAAGCACGTGTAAAAATGAATTTGTAGAGTTATATTGAATTATAAATAATATATTTTAATATATTTTACTTTAAACCAAAAAAACTTATATTTACTTGAGATTGACATGAATTAAAAAAAGTCTAGTGTATCAATATATGAATAGAAATAGAAATATAGACTACAATATAAATAACAAAAAAATTATTCTTGTATTAATATTTAAGCAGAAATATAGGCTCCCGTTGAAATTAAAAATGTATTCTCCCTATTAATATATGACTAAAAATATAGATCCCGTAAAAATTATAAAATAAATAGGTCTTCATATTAATATATGAGTAAAAATATAGATCTAAGTATAAATTATAAAGTTGTAAAAAAAAAAAGAAGTATAAATTATAAATAAAAAAGTCGTATTAATGCATAAGTAGAAATATATGTTCTCGTACAATGTTTGTGTTTCAAATTCAAAATACGTAAAATTGGCAATTGTCATAAAAACTTAATTTGAGTTTGACACAAATTTATGTTTTCACGTTAAATTCATTGATTTGTTGCCTTAAATGATTTCAAATTGTTGACTAATTTACCATTGCCAAGGCATGGTGATTTAACAAATATAGAATCCTTTGATCTACTTTAATATGAAAATTAATTTTAATATGAGAATTAATTTTCAAAATCACATGAGAAGAGAATCGTTTTCATGATGCCATGTGTACATCAGACCTTGTAAAATAGGTCTCAAATAATATATTAATAGATAGTACTATTTTAAGTGATATGATCAAATTAATACGTAGAAGTACCAAAACAAAATATGGTATAACATCTCATCTTTTTACCGGATCCTGTATCTGAAATATACAATAAAAACAATTTTAGTATTTTAGATAATATTCATAAATAAGTCCATATAATATTCACCGTAAAAAAAAAGGTCCATATAGTATTCGATTGTCATAAAAATATGTATAAAAATTAGTACAAATAAGCCATGAAATGTAGGCAGAAGAAAATGCTCATATACATTCACACAAAAGAGGTGAAGAAAAAAATAGAGTAACTCAGGATCATGTAGTTGAAACAAAAATAAAAATATATTGGATCTTAATGACTAATGCATATAATAGTTTAATTCACACTAAACTATTATCAATTACCCTATGATAGATCTTCCGTTGCATGTTTTTTGGTTACACATTCCGTTGTCATGTCGGTCGTTGATCGATTTTAACCTGAAACTTTGAAAATTCTAATAAAAGATCAAATAAACAAACAAACTCAAAAGAAAGAGAGAAAAAACAAAAAATTAACACACAAAAAATCAATATAGATAGAATTAATAAGCATGAAGAAAAAATGAAAATCGATAAAGTAAGATAAATATTTTGTGACAAATATTTACAACTAGTATGAACACCCGTGCCAAGCACGGGCTACAAATTTGTCTGAATGTTTTTTTTAATAGGTTTAATAAATATTGTGTTATTTACGTATTATTATTTTATTTTATTATTATTTTATTTTATAATTAATTTTTTCCATAAACTAAAAGTTTATTAAAAAAGGAAAATAGAAAATGGGGACATGGCTTTCAGCCCCTTTTGTATCCAAAAAAAATAATATGGGGACATAGACATAACTCAGGGAAAGAAATAAAAATAGAGTAGACATAAATCGAACCGTCGATTTTTCCCTTTTCCGCTTCGTTGATTTTCCTCCAATTTTTTGGTTGGTTGTTTGGTTTTGTAGTTTCCAGCCCAATTTATATCATACATAGGTCTAGTTTCCGATTCAACCGGTCAAACTACAAAGTTAGCAATCACTTTTATTTCCTTCTCAAATATAAAAGTGACATGTCTTTAATATTTTATAAACATCACCCTGTATATATGTTACATATTAAACGTGTTAGCAAAATTATGTTAAAAATAAAAAATGGAAACTTATCATAATCAAATAGCCATGTGTTTTACATGTATAGGGATGTCAACAGGATAAAGATTGAGCGGAGAGTACATCATCACTTCCTTCTCCACCATCTAAAAAGATCCGATCATCCCCATCTACATTCCCATTTTAGGGAATATTCTTTCGCATCTTCATCCCCATAGATCCCCACAGTTCACACGGGACACATCAACATTAAAAAAAAAGCCTTAATTGCACGTTTGATTCCCTTATTTTAAAATTAAACTTTTTGGTCCCTCTATTTTCACATTTTTTACAATTTTGGTCATAACTCATATTTTTTGCCCTAAAAGTGACGATTTTTTTGTCAGAAGCGGTGAATTTTGATTTTAAATGTGATATTTCATCTTTAGATTTAATGTTGGAGAATATAAATCACCTTTTAGGATGCCAAAAATCACCATTCTTAGAAAAAACAAAATATGGGTTGAGACAAAAGTTGCAACAAATATGAGGCGGAGTCTTCAAAGGGTGGGGGATAGAATCATGTCCCCATCTCCAAACCTCCATTAGGGGGACTTTCTCCCCCATTCCCGCGAGAGAAAAATTCGCGTCTTTGGAACCGCAAATAGAAAAATCTCCACGGGAATTCCTGCACGGGATAAAAACGTGAATAATAAAATTAGAAACACAATTAATAATTGAATATAAAACAAATATATTTTAGAATTGATTTTGAAATTTGACTTCTCTAATGTGAATAATATTAATCGTGGTAAACTCACTTTATTTAAGTATATAATTTAGAAGGACAACATCAACATAAAAATATTACACAATAAGTAGAAGCAACTAACACAATTTTAAATGCATGACATTTTTAGTGAAGATTTTGTTTTGAAAGTTTGAACCGAATAAAAATAGACCCCCCCGTATAAATTAGCAACGAAAAGGTCATCATATTAATATATATATATATATTAATGAGTTAGAAATATAAGTCATGTATTAATCTATGAGTAAAAATAATATATGCTCTCATATAAATTACAAACAAAAATGAGTAAAACTATAGCCACCCGTATAATTTTTTTTAAAAAAAGCCTCCAAACAAACAAAAAAGTTAAATTAGTCTTATAATATCTATAGTAAAATAAACATGAAACATAAATAAATTAAAGAAATTTCCCGAATATAGCTTATATTATTTAATTGTACACATAAATACCCTCCAAATAAAATAAAAGTAGATCATCACATAAATTATTAAAAAATTCAATGTATTAATATATGAGTAAAAATAGAGGCCCCGTATAAATTAAAAAAAAAATCTATATAAATATTACAGGGGTAAATCAAAACTCGTCCAAATTGCAAGGGGGTAAACACCTTTTATCCCTAAAAAAAAACCTCAATTCTAGCAATTTTTTAAGCAAAATTGTTGATCAAGTCTTCATATTATATATTTTTCAAATGATAATCATTGTCAATTGCTATCAATACTAAGTCATTAACTCTTTTTTGTAACATAATAGAGCAGCAGTAAAACTTCATGTTAAAATCTACTACTATTTTTTATTTTTTTAAATCAATCTCTTTATTTTGTTAGAGACCTATTACCATGTAAATTTTTTTTGAGGCCCCCAAAAATTGGAGGCCCGGCTGCGTAGCTCACCCTGCACTTGTGCAGGGCCGACCTTGATATGACTATAAGTATCGGTCTCATATAAATTACAATAAAATAAAATAAGCCTTGCATTAATATATGACTAAAAAAAAATAGGATAAAAAAAAAATATAAGTCATCATAGTAATATATGTATGAGTATAAATATATGTTTTGTTTAATTTTTTTTAAAAAAAGGGTGTCGTATTAATATGAGTATAAATATAGATCATATATAAATTCATTCATTTTATTTCCTTAATATAATTTATAATAATTTTTTGTTTAAAATAAAAACTTAAACTTGTTTTTTGTTAAAAAAAAAGATATCCTGCAAGTAAAAATAATTTATTCGAGTTTTCAAATTATTTTAATTTGTAATAATAATGATTTGAATTTGAATTATTTCCTTTTTAAATATGCAACTTAAATGAAATATTATATTTGTCTTTTTAGTGAAAGTCATGTGTACATGATCATTAATTGAGACTTAAAATTGTCCTAAAATATATAGCATGTATGTAGCTATAGATTAATATACACAATTTTCTCAAAAAAAGAAAATACTCTCATAAAATCTTAATCAATTGTCCACAAATCCTAGCTCAACTGGCAGAAATGTCGAAATTGCTAGTGTCGGACGTCTGGACCGGGGTTCGAACCCCGGTCACTCCACTTTGTGTGTGTGTGTGTGAGTTTTCAATGACTTTGTCATTTCGTCTATCAACCAAAAAAAAAATCTTAATCAATTAAATGTTAATTATTAATGTTTATCTGAAAATCTGATTTTATTAATTATTAATATTATATCTTTCAATTCAATATTCAATCTATTAAAGGAAGCCAAAAAATCTTGACCAAAAAAAAAGGAGCCAAAAATTTCTTAAAAATGGAATCAATTTAATGTTATTTATGTATGACAAAAATAAAAACAAAGAAAATCAACAAAAAATATAAAAAAAAATATTTAATCTTTTAAATAAAAACAATGAATCTCATAAAAATTCATTCAATTATAAAAAATAACAAAGAAAATATTTAATCTTTTATATTTTTATAAATAAATTCGTTTATTTATTTAATTTTATTAAAAAAAATTAGTTTGTTACGCACTACACAAAAATTCGAAGAAAATATTTTATAATTTATTTATTTTATAAATTAGTGAGGTACCATTATTTATACTTGAAGTTAAATATATTTATAAACAAATTTGTTTATTTATTTGAATTCATTAAAAAAAATTAACATTGTTACATCCTGTATGAGAATTCATATAAAATATTTTATATGTAACCAAAAAAATATAAAATATTTTATAATTTATACTCATATAAAATATATATATATATATATATATATATATATATATATGGAGTATTTAGCAAGAATTTTTTGATGCAAGAAAGAGAAGAATTTTATGTGGCAATATTTGATTGGTCAATTTATAATCACTCTCTCTCCCATGTATGGTTAGCCAATTTTTGATTGGTCAAATTCCCTAATTTTGTGGATTCTTCTCTTTCTTGTATAAATATTTCTTACTAAATAGCAATACTATATATATATATATATATATATATATATATATATATATATATATATATATATATATATATATATATATATATATATATATATATATATATACACAACACATTTTCATTGAAAACACCTTTCTATAAATTCGTTATGATATATTATATGTATAAGAAAGACTCTTAAGAAAATCACAATAAATGGATGAAAGTTAGTATTGAAAAAGTAAATTATATTAAAGCAATAACATAATCTTTCAATCAAAGCAACACCATTTCTTAAGCTGTGAAATAGTATTAACAATATATTACACCTTTTCTATAAAATAAAAAATACACATTACATCTTTAAAATTAATTTACACTCAAAATACTTGTGAGATAGATTAAACATCACTTAAAACTCATACATTATGATCAAAATGTATCTGGTCCAATTTCTTTAGAGTTCGCATATCATTTATATTCTTCTTTTGAGTTCCACATCTGCAAACATTGAAATGAATGATGAGTATAGATTAAGATTAAGATGAAAATAAGATAAATTGAAAATAATACAAAGAAAATAACTAAAGAGAAAAGAGATGGAAAATGTGTGATTTCAATGTTCAACCAAAGACCATTTATATAGGAAAAAAAGGGGTATATAAGTAATTTTATCCATAATATGCAATTAAACGGATTAATAACAAATATATTGATTCTTTTTTCAGTCAATGTCATCTTATGACTTTTTGTAGGAAATTTAATATTTAACACACAAACTTTACTAAAATAAACTTTGAAAACTTTATTAACTTTTAAATAATTTCGTGAATTATTATTACTATTATAAAAATAATTTTACAAATATTTTATTTATATAAAATATATAAACTAACTACAATTTTTAGAATTTGTTTTTAATTATTTTCTCTATTATTTAAATTGAAAAAGGAAATAAAAAAAAATTGAAAAAGGAAATAGTAGAAAATAAATTTATAAAAGATAGTATCAAGAATTACGTAAAGAAAAATTTGTGATTGACTAATCATGATTCAAGCATTCTAAAAATGACCTCACATAAAAAAAGTTTTTAATTCTTTCCTTTTTTAATAAACAAAATAATTGCAATTGCATATATTCTTTGTGGGAAGTGCCATGTGTACGTGACAATTAAATGAGGACTTATAAAATAAGCCTCAAATGTATAGTAGTTCACACGGGACACATCAACATTAAAAAAAAAAGCCTTAATTGCACGTTTGATTCCCTTATTTTAAAATTAAACTTTTTGGTCCCTCTATTTTCACATTTTTTACAATTTTGGTCATAACTCATATTTTTTGCCCTAAAAGTGACGATTTTTTTGTCAGAAGCGGTGAATTTTGATTTTAAATGTGATATTTGTAACGCCCCGGTTTTTAGAATATATTGTATTAGGTTATTTTTATTCATTTATTTAATTATTTCTTCATGTTTTGCAATTTTCTGGTCTTGTGTGTTTGTGGGGTACCTTACGGGTAAATATAATAGTTGGATTTTTAGTAGTTAGTGATTAGCAAGAGTTAAGAATTTATGTAACTTAAGAGACAGATTTAGTATATTTATTCATTTATTTAGTTAGTATAGAAAATGGAATTAAGAAATTATAATAATAGAATTTTTAGTAAACTCAAATTTAGAATTTTAGACAATAAAATTAGAAGAAAATTAGTAGTTAGAAATTGACAAGAATTGAGAAATTGTTAGCGCACATAGTAGACGAGTTTAGAAGGTGGGTTTATGACTTATTTTAGTTAGAACAGAAAAGTAGAAAATAATAGTAATAATAGAAAAGTAGTAAGTGGACTTGGGTTTGATAACACGAAGTAAAAGAGGGGTGCAGATAGGAAGCCCAAAAAAAATAAGAATTATGTTAAAACTAGTTTAATAAAACCTGGAATTAACCTAGTTTTGTAACTTAGAAAGAAAATCAGAAAAATTGAGGTAGAGAGGAGGTAGAGGCAGCCGCCGGCAGCCGCCATAGGAAGGAGAAGAAAGGATTTCAGCAGCTAGGATCAAAGAAAGAATTCATCAAAACTTAAGGTTAGGGGAAAACTAATACTTCGTAATTGGTTGGATTAGATTAAGTTCTTATGTCTCTCTATTTCTTTTATTTTGATTTCTGTCCCGTACCTTTTAATTTTGTTACTATGTGGTTATTCTATTTTCATTCTACCCTTTTGAATTAGCATAAGCCATTCTTGAATTTCTGGTCTTATGTTTAGTAATTGGGCGAATTAGAATAGATTTATGCTTTCTTTAATTCCTTCCTTTTGATTTCTGGTCTGTGATTCTGATTGGTGATTTTGTACTTCGGAGTGTAATTTCGTTTTGTCTTAATCTGTTATAATTTGTGATTTTACATCCTGCAACTTTGTTTTGAAATATTGGTTTATACATTTATGTTTTGAGTGTGTATGTTTTGGATTGAAAAGTGGAAAGAAAATCAGAATTTCTAATTAGAGATTAAAACCATAAACTATGTGTTCTTCAATCACAAAATTAATTCCTAATTGAATAGTAATCATAGGAAATTAACATTGGAATAATTTAGAACTGTTTTGGAGTTGTTTGGGAACTTAAAAACCAAGCTTTAATATCACTTTTCATATGGCTGAGGTCTGCTTGTGTACAGAAGGGAAATACAAGATTAACTAAGGATAATAAAGTTAGCTCGGAAGCGGATTGTTCTCGCTCCAGGTCTGATTTTAGTACTTGTCTGATACCAAATTAGTTTTAGGACCATAGTCTAACCTGGTGTGCACTGTTCCAATGGGCTGTTTTGATAATTGTTAAGTAGCAACCTTGTATGTATGTTACAAGCTATGAAACCTTGTATAGTTTATATCCCTGAAGCATGGCTTGTGTTGGGGAAATAAAGCATGACCGTTCCATGGTCTTCATGAAGATAATAGAAGAACTAAATTAACAAAGTCTTCAAGTATATAAGTTATTTTATTAACGTAAAATTGTTTACCAAAGTAGTTAACACAATTAAGTACTTGCGACCAATCACCGAAATCTGTTTCTTTCTGAGTCTGTCAATACAGCTTACTGCTGTTCTGTCCAGCAGAGTTTTGGGGTAGTTCACTAGGCTTTCCGGACATGATTTCGACGTTGGTTCGTTTTTGGTCAGCATTATAGTTTAGTAGAATTAATTTGAATAGGTAACAACTTGAGAGTTAGAATTGGTGAGGGGTTTTGAGTAACTTGTTCATTAGGAAAATGAGTATTTTGATAAAATAATAATGGTCAAATTGATAGTGTTTGTCAAAGAGATTTTATTTAGTCTGATCCTGATACGATGATATTTAATGTAAAAATAATGGATTTCCATCGGATGTAATGTAAAATTGGTTTCTGGACATTTTTTTTTTCTATCATATTATAAATACAAAGTTTTTACCATTGTTCAAGAATAACTAATCTCCATTGGGGATTTTATAGGGCACACGAAGTGTGTTATCTCCTCCAAACGGAAGTTTTCATCATCATTTAGTAAAGACTAATTTTCGTCAAAGAATTTATAAAACATAAAGGTTGATTCTCACCTCCCAACTAAAATTTTCGCCACCGTTTAATAGTGATTAGTTTTTATCGGAAAATATGTTTCATTGTGTTTAACCGTGACTAATCTCTATATATAAAAAAATGGAGCAAACAAGTTGGGTTATTCACTCTCAACCTAAAATTTAAATTTTATCCACAGTCCACACACAAAAGTCGGAGACTGAACCATTACAACTTGTTATATCAGTATGGCAAATTCTTAACTACCCATTCTATAAGATTGGGTCAGGTAGCCCATCATAAGTGTCTTAAGTATATTGGTCTATTAAAATGTGATTTATAATATTATTAAAATATAATTAATTTTCAATTGTTACCACATAACTTTTAACAATTGTAAATACATTCATCTTCCAATTCATGTTTTGTATCATTCTCTTCCATTTTTTTTAGCGTATTATTTATTCATCATTCTCTTCCATCTTCTTCCTCTTGATATGCAACTTAAGTATTCTCAAAAATCTCTTTTTACTTCTTCTTCTCTAAATGCATCTATTTCTTCTTACCAATATTCTTCTTTTGCATAATGGGTAATATGATTTAGGTATTAAATTTGGGTATTTTCTTCGACAAATTTGAGTAGTTCTTTAGCAAATATGAGTTATTTGTTCTTCATATTTTGTAAGATTTTGATTTTAGTATTTGATTTAACACATTTTTAATTAAAATTAAAATCAGAAATATATTATAAATGATTTGTAGGATATTTATGGGTTATTAATTGTGATTTTTTTATGATAAAATTGCCCTGCAACTACTGGATCTAAATCTGCAGCGGCTAGAGGTTGAAGATGAACAGCCTTTTTTTTTCTGTCGTTCCTTTTAACCTGTATATATATATTAGGAAACTAAATAATGCCATAACAATGCTGCTTGGTGCAGTGGTTTCTGATTTCCTTATTCAAGTCTTCTTGAAGCCAATATTTTTATGGTAACATTATTTTATTTTTGAAACTATTGGCTTTGAGTTCAATCCTTTGGTTAACTTTTTCTTTTGTTCAATTTTATTAACTTTTTTAAAAAAAAAACTAATTTGATTTGCTCCTTTTTCTTTTTTTACCAAAAAAGCTAATTTGGACGTGCAATAGATCTTAGTTCAATTGGAATAAATCTCGAGATCTCTAGTGTCGGACGCTATGATCGGGGTTTGAATTTCGGTCCCCTCCACTTTATGTGTGAGAGTTTTCGATGGTTTACCATTTCGTCTATCTACACACAAAAGACTAACTAATTTGGACCAACAATTAATTATATATTTGAATTTTAAATTATCGAGGTAAAAATGTCCGATTGTCGAAATTCAAATGTTTAATCGATTGCTTGTCCGTTTAGGTACTATATTAAACGGTCTAGATCGTCTCAATTGATCTCTAGTGTCGGACGCTATGACTGGGGTTTGAATTTCGATTCCCTCCACTTTATGTGTGCGAGTTTCCGATGGTTTACCATTTCGTCTATCTACACACAAAAAACTAACTAATTTGGACCAACAATTAATTATATATTTGAATTTCTTTATCATATTAAAGTTAGTTTAGTTTATACATAAAAATAGAACAAGTAGCCAAGTTACTTAAATTTCACCTTTTAAGATAAGGAAAATGCTAAAACAGTGCATCTGGGGTACTGGTTAAGCATGTTAAAATAGAAATTTTATATTGAAATGCGTGCATTCAATGTCTCAAAAATACAAAAAGTTGTTTTTTCAATATAAATTTTATTTTTTATTTCCTTTTTAGGTATGCTTAACAAGTGCCCCGGGGGCACTGTTTAGCATGACCCTTAAGATAAATAAGTGAGAGGACAATTTAGATTCTTAAAACATTCTTACAGTATAATAAGCACGTTTGACGAAAAAATACACTTTTTTTTTGTGAGGGCGTCAAATCAATGTGTCTATCCAATTTGAATTTGAGAGGAGTAACTACAAAATTTGAGAGACTTCAAAAGGCAAAAACAATTGCATTTATCAACCGAATATTCAAAGTCTCGTTTTCATGCAGAATGAGGTAAGACACATAGGAGAGGTCAATGACATGAGATTTTGGGATCAAACATCGTAACCACGTGAAGAGACGGTCAACTATCCTATCAAATATTTGTAGAAAAATATTTAGATGGTCACAAGAACACCTTATTTGGTCACACACACATAAAAATGTATATTAGGTATCATTCACGCGTAATTGTAAAAAATAATGTCGAGAGAGTTTTGTGATTTTGTGGGAGTTAATTAAAAATGACATTCTCTTCTTAAAAATTTCAACGCTACTGTTTGCCCGAATTCAAAAATTTCAACGGAGTATCCTTCCAATATCGGACCGCTACGCTACGCTGCTCAGTGGCAGATACGCATCGCTGCTTCTGTCGTTATATTATCCAAAACCCATACAAAAACCGTTTCAATTCCAATTCCAATTCCAATTCTTGTCTGGGTTTTGACTTCGAGGTACCAATTTTCAAGTTATTAGGGTTACTAATCTTTTATACAATTATTATTAGGTTGCTGAATCCATTTTCAATCTCGTAGTAACTTAGTACTTTGCTATTACTCATCAATCATAATCATGCTGGTAATCAACATTCTGATGCAATTATGTCATATGATGATGATTATTCAATCTTAATTCTTAATTATCTTGTATGCCAAATTATGGTTGAATCAGTTGGAATAAGCTCGTATTGTTATTAATGGTGTTGATTAACAACAAAATATGGCTTCTGTTATATTTTTTATATAATTGGTTTATTGTTTGAATTGCTTGTTCTTGATCTTAAGCTACTGGGCTTGCATTCTTGATGCATAGACATGCTTTTTATTGTTGTTGGTATTAACCCTCTGATTCTCAAGGGAAGGGGCCCTGGTAATCCAGAGTTCGGCCGCGAGACAAGTAATGTCTGGCCAATGCATAGATAGGCTTTATATGATCGGTGTATGATTTGAATGTGGTATAATTAAGATAATCACAAATTTTGAATATGAACTTTCACTGTTGTTTCAATTTCATCTCGTTATCATATATGTGCTAGTGTTACTTCTTAATTTACTAGTATTTTCTTCTCATCTCATAGCACTATGCTAACAAGATCTTTGTTTTAGTTATATATTGCGTGCTCTCTGTAACATGAGGTGATTTGAAGATGGATGACATACCGGGATATGTACGTTACTGTTTGAACACAGGGAAGCTTCTCTTTTTAGCCATTTTGGTCTCAGGAGGAATCGTCTTGCAAATTCTGGTCAGTATTGTTTCTGTTCCTGGTTTTATACATTAAAAAAAAAAAAAAAAAACAGAGATGACATCTTCCATGTAAAAATGTCACTGGTTTACTCACACGTTTGTTTTAATATTGTCAGGCATGTGCTTTGTATAATAATTGGTGGCCGATGCTTAGTGGTGAGATAAAACATCATTGAAATACGATTGCAGTATACTGCATATTTATATATTTTCATTGATGGGATTGTAAGGGGGAGAACATCTTCTTGGTCGTTATTAACAATCGGTGTTTTGTTCTCTTGCAGCTATAACGTACGTGCTTCTTCCGATGCCTTTGCTGTTCTTTGCTGGGTCTGATGGTTCTTCAATATATTCTGAATCTGATAATAGGTAAGCTGTTTCTTTTGGCTAAATTAAGAAGTAAGATCATTCAATTTTTATCATAGAACTTGCTAAATAGAAATTGTATCTTGATATGCTCAATGGTGGAGCAGCTGGGTGAATTTTGCCAAGTTCTTGACCGGAGCATCAACTCTCGGAGGCATTGCCATTCCGAGCATATTAAAACATGCCGGGGTGATTGGTTGGGCAGCCTTTGCAATGGAACTGTCTTCCTTCTTTGTGTTCGTATTAGCCATATTGTGTTTCCTGTGGCTGAGTGATGAAGATAGTTACAGTATGCTATGAAAAAGGAGTTCAGCAAGGATTGCTTCATTGATGTAAAAATGTATTACATTTGTTCATTTTGTGTGCTATTGCTTTTACATTTGCTCAACATACTCCCCCAGTTTAAATATTTGATAAACCTATACTACATTCTTGCTTTGACTTTTCTAACCACTTCCACACACTTGAGGGGAATAAGTGCCTCTATCGTAGATAGTCATACTAAGTTTTTTTAAAGGTAAAATATTTTAATGTTAATGTGTCAATCTTTTCTTTCCCAAAATCCTAATTTGATTTAGGATTCATCATTTTCTCACAACATCCATAAAATTTATTCAAAAATGAAAGAAAGAAAATTCATTGAATCCCAAATCCAAACACTGTTAATGATTTGCAATCTCATACTTCAATAAAAAAATATCCTAAATCCCCAATCTCATGAATGGGTGATAAAGGAATTTTGAGTAAAAGATAAATGATCAAATGTATTTTAGCCATTTTTTTGAAGTATACATTTCAGTATTGTTCTTTTAGTTTCTTTTGAGTAGTATTATACATCAAGAATTTTTGTTAGCCAAGTTGGCGTTTTGGATTTAAAAGAAGGATTGAGATTCGCTAACTTTGCATCCTCTATTTTTTGGTAAATCGTAGAGGGTACTAAGATTATAAGATAAGAGTGAGTGTCTTACAGGACATACTGACATTCTCTAACTTGGTGACTTTAGACATTTTTATAAGTGAGAAAAAAGAATAGGTGAGAGGTAGAGAGAACGAGGACAATTTTTTCTACAAAGTCAAAGAATCCTTGAGATTTTCTATCCCCTATTTTTTTTTTTTTGTGACTTTAAGCATTTTTTATTTAGATAAGTCAGAAAAAGATGAAAAAGAGAGGAAATTAAGAGGACAGTGTGTTATAAGTGAGAGATATCGAGAAAGGTAGAGGGAAGTTTTCACACAGAAAATCTCAATTCTTGCGGGGATTGAGAATTATTAAAATTTGCTAATAATGGTATCGAGACAAAATCTTTTCCAATTTTTTTTGATTGATAAACATATTTTTACATGTACTGTATGTTACATTACTCACAACTTCAAAGTACAGTATCATAAAGATCAAATGGTACAACAAAAAATTTAGCCTTTGACAGCAAGTCTACCACCATTGACATCATCTTTAGATTGAGGAACACGATTACATTGATCCCAACTTCAAAGTACAAGATCATAAAAATCAAATTTTATAACCAAAAAAACAAATTTCAGCCTTAACAGCATCTCCAACAGGCTATCTTCTCCATAGAATGTCTCATTTTTCACGCCAGTGGTTAGAGTAAAAAAATGCGGTTGCTACCTAGAAAGTTGATAACTCTAAAACTATAAAAAAGAAGCAATTTTTTTGGCCTGATACATAAAAGGGTGAGATGATATTGAAATTGTACATGCAGATTGCAAAATATATAGCTAACAATGTTAGCACTGGTGATCAATGTCATAGGAAAAATAATCACAATGAAAGACACTAAGAAAGATGAAACTGGTTTATCATCAATTCCAAATCCTTGAAAAAGAATCACAATGCAAGGCAATGAAAAAAAGTACCAGTAATGCTCTGAAAAAGCAATTAGTAGTACTTAATGCATCAGTAAATGGAAAGGCAAAGGCAGTGAATAACTTATCAAATGTTCTGAGATGTATTTTCGATTGAATTCTAGAACATTTCTCGTCAATTTTTTTTCACATCTCATATAACCAACCATCACTGGCATCAATTGAGCTACTCCTCACAATCCTATAAATAACAAACATTCAGTAAAACAAATATCAATATGTATTAATACAGAGAAGGGAATAAACAAGAGTGGGCACGGAGCCTCCCTGCTCCGCCAGCAAGATCCACCACTGTGTTGTGTGGCGTCTCTCGCTGCCAACACAATTGTGGTGCTTTGCGCACACTGCTATTCATGTTACAAGTTACAACTTAGGTAGAGTCCTATAGACACTATTCTTCTTTCACTGGTTTACAGATTAACGGGTAGATACCATACTACTGAAACTCACACACACTGCAAGATTCCAAATTAGAACCGAGATGATAGGTTTGATACTAACATAACAATATGGACATTGTCACGTCTCTACTAAAATTTAGTTTTTTTTTAATAAGCTAAATTAGCCCACCCATATCAGCACTGGAGAGAATCGAACTTGAAACCTTAAGGGGAGCACACTCTTAGGTCCCAAGTCAATTCCACCACAACAACCCAAATGGGCCGTCTCTACTAAAATTAGTATTCCTAATGTCTCTACTCTACTAGTTAAAGAACAATTCTAATCATTGGAACACATCACAACTTAGAATAAATAAATGGAAAGAGATAACCCAATTCGTTCATAATTCATAACTAATAAGCCATGTCAATACAAAGTAACACATCATCGAAATAAACAAGAGTACATATAACATATAATTAGAAAACAACGCGAAACTGTGGAGCGTTGGATCCAATTGCAGGAAGAATCTCCCAACGACAAGGCTCAAGATCTTCAGAAACGGAACAATAACCAGCAAGTGTAACTTTATCAGTAGAAGCAGCAACCGAACCAAACTCGAAAATGGATATACTCGCGTTTTGAGGTCGAGGAACTTTCACCGCACCGTTCATCCCCGCCGCCGCCACACCACCATTCTTCGTGTTCTCCGTTTCCGGTTGAGAATTCTGTCCCTTCCGCCACCACAGTAAACCCATTATGCTTAACTAAACTCTATCTAGGGATTTCATTTCAATTTATCTATCTATATATAAAAGATGGTAAACTTTCCAACCCAAACCCTAATTCCCCCTTCAAAACCCTAATGCGTCAAATTACGTTTTTGCCCTTTCTTTTTTTTTTTTAATTGAATTCACTACTCCTATGACTATATAATATATAAAAGATGGTAAACTTTCCAACCCAAACCCTAATTCCCCCTTCAAAACCCTAATGCGTCAAATTACGTTTTTGCCCTTTCTTTTTTTTTTTTAATTGAATTCACTACTCCTATGACTATATAACTAAAACTAACTGCATTGTTCTTTCAGTAATCTGGGTCTGTGTACGGTGCGATGAACGAATTACAAAAGTCTCTGATTCTGGAATCTTCTTCTCGCTTCTTGATTCCTCAAGGTTCGCAATTCCATTTTTCACAGTATATACTAACTAATTCAACGGCGTCGTTTTCGTTTTCTGATTATTGTTAATACGGTTGAGATTTTTTAATTTTTTTGTAGGAGTGAAGGTATCGTACGGTACTGCGGGGTTTAGAGAAGATGCATCGATTCTATCGTCGACGGTGTATAGAGTTGGAATTCTGGCAGCTCTTAGATCGTTGAAAACACAGTCAGTGATCGGAGTTATGATTACTGCTTCACATAATAAGGTTTCTGATAATGGTGTTAAAATTGCTGATCCGAGTGGAGGTATGTTGTCTCAGGATTGGGAACCTTTCGCTGATGAACTTGCCAATGCTGCTTCTCCTCAACAACTTCTCCAGGTTTTGGATTCTTCACTTCAATGTTTCCCCCTTTGATGTTGCGTGATCAAAAAATAAAAAATAAAAATCTTCATTTTCTTTTGATGTTGTGACGTGGTAATGATGATTTCGTGAGATATGATGATAATATTGTAGTACATTTTTTAGTTCTTAAAAAAATAGAAAATTGTGTGTTTTAGTCCTGATAATAGAAGACTAATGAGAGACTAAAATCACTAATTTGTTAGATGTAGATAATTATTCATCAAGACTTTCACTATTCTCTTCTGTCTTTTGGTTTGTTAAAAAAAAAAAAAAACTATTCTCTTCTGTCCCTCCAAAGTAGGGATGTGCATGGTTTGGAAACCACACCACACTAAATTGATGGTTTTGGTTCTAAACCAAAACCATTTTAATTTCAATGACAAACCGGTTATTTTTTAAAACTAATTTGGATTTGGTTATTAACCGGATCGAAACCAATTTATAACTGGTTTGTAATAAAATTTAGGTTATTCACATGATCCAATTTTAAATAGGTTTCTTACTTAAACTAATTTTTTTTATTAGTTGATTAAAAAAATAGATTTATTAATTATTTTAAAAACATAATTTTTCATTAATTTTATGATTGAATTGGTTTATAATCAACCCACAAAGTTTTTTTTTCTAAGCCCAAATTATTTTTTACTTAGCCGAAAACTTGTTTTTTATATTGTTTTAAACATATTTTTGGTAAACTTTCCAACCCAAACCCTAATTCCCCCTTCAAAACCCTAATGTGTCAAATTACGTTTTTGCCCTTTCTTTTTTTTTTTTTTTTAATTGAATTCACTACTCCTATGACTATATAATATATAAAAGATGGTAAACTTTCCAACCCAAACCCTAATTCCCCCTTCAAAACCCTAATGCGTCAAATTACGTTTTTGCCCTTTCTTTTTTTTTTTTTAATTGAATTCACTACTCCTATGACTATATAACTAAAACTAACTGCATTGTTCTTTCAGTAATCTGGGTCTGTGTACGGTGCGATGAACGAATTACAAAAGTCTCTGATTCTGGAATCTTCTTCTCGCTTCTTGATTCCTCAAGGTTCGCAATTCCATTTTTCACAGTATATACTAACTAATTCAACGGCGTCGTTTTCG
Source organism: Trifolium pratense (assembly GCF_020283565.1). Classification (NCBI taxonomy): domain Eukaryota; kingdom Viridiplantae; phylum Streptophyta; class Magnoliopsida; order Fabales; family Fabaceae; genus Trifolium; species Trifolium pratense. Next base: position 64,758,199 of record NC_060060.1, on the reverse strand, counting down.
TTTTCTGATTATTGTTAATACGGTTGAGATTTTTTAATTTTTTTGTAGGAGTGAAGGTATCGTACGGTACTGCGGGGTTTAGAGAAGATGCATCGATTCTATCGTCGACGGTGTATAGAGTTGGAATTCTGGCAGCTCTTAGATCGTTGAAAACACAGTCAGTGATCGGAGTTATGATTACTGCTTCACATAATAAGGTTTCTGATAATGGTGTTAAAATTGCTGATCCGAGTGGAGGTATGTTGTCTCAGGATTGGGAACCTTTCGCTGATGAACTTGCCAATGCTGCTTCTCCTCAACAACTTCTCCAGGTTTTGGATTCTTCACTTCAATGTTTCCCCCTTTGATGTTGCGTGATCAAAAAATAAAAAATAAAAATCTTCATTTTCTTTTGATGTTGTGACGTGGTAATGATGATTTCGTGAGATATGATGATAATATTGTAGTACATTTTTTAGTTCTTAAAAAAATAGAAAATTGTGTGTTTTAGTCCTGATAATAGAAGACTAATGAGAGACTAAAATCACTAATTTGTTAGATGTAGATAATTATTCATCAAGACTTTCACTATTCTCTTCTGTCTTTTGGTTTGTTAAAAAAAAAAAAAAACTATTCTCTTCTGTCCCTCCAAAGTAGGGATGTGCATGGTTTGGAAACCACACCACACTAAATTGATGGTTTTGGTTCTAAACCAAAACCATTTTAATTTCAATGACAAACCGGTTATTTTTTAAAACTAATTTGGATTTGGTTATTAACCGGATCGAAACCAATTTATAACTGGTTTGTAATAAAATTTAGGTTATTCACATGATCCAATTTTAAATAGGTTTCTTACTTAAACTAATTTTTTTTATTAGTTGATTAAAAAAATAGATTTATTAATTATTTTAAAAACATAATTTTTCATTAATTTTATGATTGAATTGGTTTATAATCAACCCACAAAGTTTTTTTTTCTAAACCCAAATTATTTTTTACTTAGCCGAAAACTTGTTTTTTATATTGTTTTAAACATATTTTTTATTATTTAAAAAAAGAGTAATTTTTAAAATTAAAAAATCTGATTTTTAAATACAAAAGAAACTAATATTTATTATAGGAAAAAAATTAAAATACTAAATTTTTGAAAAACTAAAAACATTAAAAACTGATTTTTAAATTTTTTTTTAAAAAAAACTGATTTTTTTAATTATTTTTAAAAAAAACTGATTTTTTTAAAAACTAAAAACATTAAAAACTGATTTTTTAATTATGTTTAAAATAATTATTAAAAGTCTGATTTTTAAAATAAAATAGTATGGGTGGTTGGTGGTGGCCGGCCGGCCGGCGGAGCACCACCACTGACCGCCGTGAAAGTCGCCGGAGGTCCGCCGGAAAACCGCCGCCCGCCGTCGCGCCGGTCGGAGCGCCGCCGTGCTGGCCACCGATTGTCCGCCGTTGACCGTCGTGTTGACCACCGGTCCTCCACCATCTCTTTTAATTAATTATTTTATTATATAATAAACAATTTAAAAAATTTTAAAAAATTGAAGATTGGGCCTGAATTAGCTATTGGGCCTGAATTTTCAAACCAATTCCAAACCAAATTACAAAATGTGGTTATGGTTTATAATTGGTGTTTTTTTATTGGAGTGGTGTGGTTTTTTTTTTTAAATGGATTTTTCAAACTAAGATTGGATATGGATTGGTTAGTAATTTGGTTAAGGATAGCCAAATTTTTTGCACACCCCTACTCCAAAGCATGCCAAAAGGCACAGCAGAAGAATTTATAGGCAACACTTTGCTGAGGTGCAATGAGTTAACATGACAACTAACAAAGGAAACTATCTAAAATAATATACATTATATGAGATAAGATAGATAAAGAGTTGAACCAAAAGATGTTTCTAGAATCAAACCTTTGGAGGCCTTCTTATCAGATAAACCATTGTCCTCAATGATAAGAGAAAAGTGGCTTCATTATACCGCACGTAGGACTGTTCATTATTAACTGTGAACCGAACCGCCTAACCGAACCACAAATAACCGAACCATACTATAAGTTGCGAACCAAACCATTAATATTTGGACGGTTCTCTAACTGTGAACCGAACCGCAGTTAACCGAACCAAGCCGTGATAACCGAACCTCAAACTCAAAACTTAAAAACCCAAGATCAAATTTGGGGATTTTAAGTGAATTTTGTGATCTTGTATGTTGTGGAATGGATGGATGTTGGTAGTACCAAGAAGGGATTTAGGATTTTATGGTTTAGCGTATTTGATATTTGATTACTCATGGAATTCTACATACTAAAAGTTTCTGATTTCATGTTTTTATATATGTGTATAACAGTATAAGAATAAAGTAAAATAAAGTTATGTATATCAGTATATGAGTTACTTGTTGTGTTCGTAGTTTGTCACGCCGTAAAATAATATTTGTAATACTTGGAAGTTAAATTAGCCTTTTATCTGCAAAACTTTCTTTGACATGATCCTTTTAGATATATTAAGGAATTAATAGTGCAGCCCAGCTGCTCTGTTAACTCGTGGCGGACTTCGGTTTTATTATAGTTGATCTGTTACTGCATATATGCTGCTTTGGAAATATATTGCTTATCAGATTGTGACTGCATAGCTTGCTTCAGGGAGTGGAGGTTCAGCACTAAGTGGATTTTTTAGGCTTTTACTATTGTATGGATATAAGTTGTTCATTAGGCAGTGACACCTTTAATTGCATCGGGGAGTGGAGGACCTGCATTAGTGGAGGTTTTAGGCTTTTCTATTGTATGCTTGCAAAGCCTTCATGAGCTAGTTTTCTGATAAAAACTGTTATCAGTTCAGTTCAAGGTGCCTAACGGTTCGGTTCAGTTAAAAATTAAAAACCGGTTAACTGAACCATAATTGTAATTCGGTTCGGTTAACCATAAACCATAACGGTTCGGTTCGGTTTTTCGAATCATTGTTATGGTTCGGTTCGGTTATTTGAAAAAACCGAACCATGAACAGTCCTAACCGCAGGGATCTCATTTCACCCTCTGCAGAACCACTCAGACGTGCATATCCAGGCTCATTAAAGTAAGGCTTTGTATTTAAGATTAGACCTTGTATGAAGACCAGGACCTGTAAAATTGTCGAAACGCCTGGGAGCCACTTCTCATTTTTATTGCCAGAACAGGTGTTAAGTAGAGTAAGGCACACTTTTCCACAATTATATAAATTTGGGTTGAGTCGAAGTCCACCAGAGTGGTAGTAGACTTGCTGCATTGAAAAATGTCCCTTGAGTCACACTTTGAATTAAAGATTAAAAAGATGGTGTGCATAATAATAATGCAAGTCAGATGCAGTAATCTCAACAACATACCAGAGGTACATTAGGAAAGCCACTGTGAAAGAAAACATCAAAAAAGAAAAGGCCATCATGATAAGGAGTTCCCTCTGCTCCAATAATCACAGCCCTCAACAGATCTATTCTCGATTCATAAACTCTGACAAATATTGAATCTAATAGAAATAAAATAAAGTGTCAAAGAAACAGCAAGAAATTGTACAAAAACGCAGTGACAGGTTGCTCATTCTGATATTAAAAACACAATTGAAAAAGCAAGATTGACCACTGTGGTAAGGTGCGGTGAGAAATGTGTAAGAGGACAGGACATAGATTCTGTACTTAGTTAACTAAAAATACTAATGCAAGACTGACAAGGTGCACCAATGATCAATCGATTTCTCTAATGGGAAGTTTATGTTGAATTCATAAATGTTGGAAGCCTTTTTTATGGGCCACTCAATATGTTTGAATCACCAAATGTTTTTTGTTGTTATACATTTGCGTGATTCCTTTCGGAATTTCGCCTGACATTTGCATACTGCATGCTTATTGACTTAGTGAGTAGTTGTTCTATTATTTAGGATTGAGTAATGGACTTTATGCTGAATGCATTTCGGTTTTTCTAATTTCCCTATTTAAAAGGCCCTAACAGTAATGAACTGAGGAGGGAATACATATCAGCCATACTTCACCTTTTATTTAGTTTTCTTATAATATGAATGAAATATAAGCAACAAACGTACTTATATTCTGTAGTCTCACATATAAGTAAATTTAACTACTTTCACTATGTTTAATGTCATTTTCAAGATAACCCTAAATTAATATATATTTTATTTTTTAATGTCTCTTTTATTCTCATGGAACAAGTCTGACGAAGTACACTTTTGAAAATGCACATATTTTCTTGAGATTAGGAAGATTTGACACACTTAACTAAGTTTCTTTAATTAGTATGAAGTTAAGTACTTTTGCTTATAATCGAGATCGAAGGGAGTAACTCACTATGAATGTTATTCTATATGGACTTGCAGTTGATAACTGAATTTGTTGAGAAAGAAAGGATTCCATTTGATGGGGTCAGGCCAGCTGAAATACTTTTGGGGAGAGACACGAGGCCAAGTGGAGAAGCTTTGCTTGAAGCTGCTAGACAAGTATGGGCCCGTAAACTATATTTAGCTTCTATTAGCTTTTTGTTCTATTTTCTTGTCAAATTAACATTGGATATAATTGGATAAAAATGAAGGGAGTCACTTCAATTGTTGGAGCTGTTGCATCTGACATGGGAATTTTGACTACTCCACAACTACATTGGATGGTTCGTGCTAGAAATAAGGGAATAAAAGCGTCAGAGCAAGATTACTTTGAACAACTTTCCAACTCATTCAGGTTAGTACAATCCTATCCCAATATTGTTATGATGCGTAGACGTGATTCCATGTTGTTCCTTTTTGGTATTGATGGTAAAACCATCATTGAACACATCATATAGGATCATTGTGTGAATGAATCAGGTGCTTAATGGATTTGATCCCGACTGGACAAAGCAAGTGTGATGGGATGAATGACAAATTGGTTGTGGATGGAGCTAATGGTGTTGGTGGAGCAAAACTTCAAATTCTTCATAAATTGTTGAATGTTTTAGATATTGAGGTTCGAAATAGCAGTCAAGACGAAGGTGTATTGAATGATGGAGTTGGTGCTGATTACGTGCAGAAAGAGAAGGTTGCTCCGCGCGGCTTTGGTTCTAAAGATGCTGGCATAAGGTTAGTTTGTTCATCATCCGATGCTAAAATTGAATATTTACATCACAGGAATTTTCAATAAAGTGAATGATTTAATCAATTCACACTGGATAACTCATCACCGACGTTTGATTTAATAGATGTACCCTTCTTAACATTTAATATATTGGTGCTATTTATTGTGGTCCTGCTAATGGAGCTAGTTAGTTCTAATTTGTAGGTGTGCTAGTTTGGATGGAGATGCTGATCGGCTTGTTTATTTTTCAGTACTACCTGAAAGCAATGCTCCAATTGATCTTGTTGATGGAGACAAAATACTGTCCCTGTTTGCTGTATTTATTAGGGAGCAACTAAGTTTTCTTAATGAGAAAGAAGACATAAAAAACTTCGATAAATCACGTCTTGGTATTATACAGACTGCATATGCAAACGGGGCTTCTACTAATTACCTTAAACATTTGGGACTCGAAGTCAATTTAACTCCCACTGGAGTGAAATATTTACATGAAAAAGCTGCTGATTTTGATATTGGTATATATTTTGAGGCAAATGGCCATGGAACTATCCTATTTTCGGAGACTTTCATAGAGTGGTTAGAGGTCAGAAGTAACAAGCTTTCTTCAGGATCCAAAGGTTTATTCAGTGGTTTCTCATTAAGCGCACTTCAATTTTAAGAATCAACTGCAGAGCAAAATACTAATGTTTTGTTTGCTTGTTTCAGGTTCAGAAGCAGAAAAGGCTGCTTTGAGATTATTGGCAGTCAGTAAGTTGATCAACCAAGCAGTAGGAGATGCTTTGAGTGGAGTGCTCTTGGTGGAAGTCATATTGAAGCACATGGGATGGTCCATACATAGATGGAATGAACTTTATCATGATTTACCGAGTAGGCAGCTCAAGGTTAGTTATTATTTTCATGCATCATTTTTGAAAGCAAAACTTTTGTCAAACTATCAGAAGTTTTGTCTGGATCATAAATATATGCTCCTTTTGTTTTCCTATTTAAGATGATAATATCTGTGTGGTGAAGTTCATAACATCCGTGGTCCTGCCATGCATTAGTGAATTGTTAATCAGAATTTTAGCTATGTAAGCATGGCTAGCCAGCAAGTCTTTGTTTTAAAATGAATTACGATCAGTTCATGCTGTGTTATCATTTTCTGTCTCAACTGCCGGCATTTGCAATCTGGTGGCCATGTTTTTGACCCAAATATCACATTTTACCTTGGCTGCAAAGTTCTTATTCAATTAAATATTTTAGTTTTCCCTCCCTTATATTTTTTACTTGTTGCTACTTATTACTAGATTTTTTGCAAGGGATTAAGCATGTGCCTACTTTTGTTATATATATGTCAACAATTTTTTTGTCAATTTAACTTTTTTCAAAGTAATTGCTTTAAATATTTCTGAATGAATGCTTCCACTGGTGTTTTTACCTGTTAGGTTAAAGTTGCTGACAGAACGTCCGTAGTTACAGCCAATGCAGAAACTGTGGTTGTGAGACCCCCTGGTTTGCAGGAAGCCATCAATGCAGAAACTGGTAATTCCTTTGCTCCTTCTCTTTTTCTTTGTTGCCATTGATATAATATGGCACCACTCATTTTGACATTAAAGTCCATTTCTATCCACCAATTGAAGGAGAGAGACTAGTGGCATTTTTCCACAGCAATTTTGCAAGATTTGCTCTAAAAAAATCAGCATTATTATTATTAGTTTCATTATTGATTCATTGCTTTTCAATGCAAAACCGTCAAACCACTGTTCCTTCTTTTTGCATCATTGTTAGTTGGATTATATTAATGATGTTTTGAAATCCAATTGACTTGCCAAAATTGTTGGAGAGTGAGAGAATACCAGTCAGTTTCATCCATCTATTAATGCCTTTTAGTTAGAAGATTAAACAAGTTTTAGAATTTCAGTTGTACTAATATTGCAGCTTGGTCTCGTGTCTTTTCTGGTTTGCAGCGAAGTACACTCAAGGTCGATGCTTTGTCCGTCCATCAGGCACTGAGGATGTTGTTCGTGTATATGCCGAAGCATCAACTCAAGAAGCTGCAGATACCCTAGCCAACTGTGTGGCTAAACTTGTGGACCAGTTCTTAGGGTGAAACAGTTCTTGACATATCTGTGTAATAGTTCTTTCCAACCATGGAG